>NC_069500.1:1159728448-1159978448 GCF_027579735.1 Bombina bombina | reverse complement strand
CTCTCTCCCTCCCTCTCTCTCTCCCTCCCTCTCTCTCTCCTCCTCTCTTTTTCTCTTTCTCTCTCCCCCTCTCTTCTGCTCTCTATTCCCCCCTTTATTTGATGCTCTCTCCCCCTCTCTTTGTCTCTCTTTCCCCCCTCTCTTTTGAGCTCTCTCTCTCCCCCTCTTTTGCTCTCTCTCTCCCCCTCCCCCCCCTCTCTCTCTCTCCCCCTCCCCTCCTCTCTCTCTCCCCCTCTCTTTTGCTCTCTCTCCCACATTTCTTTGGTGCTCTCTCCTCCTTTCTTTTGCTCTCGCTCCCTTCTCTCTTTTGCACTCCCTCTCTTTTGCTCTCTCTCTCCCTCCTCTCTTTTGCTCTCTCTCTCCCCCCTCTCTTTTGCTCTCTCTCCCCATCTCTTTTTCTCTCTCTACCCCCTCTCTTTTTCTTTCTCCCCCTCTCTTTTGCTCTCTCTCGCCCCTCTCTCTTTTGCTCTCTCTCTCCCTCTCTTTTGCTCTCTCTCTTTCCCTCCTCTATTTTTCTCTCTCCCCTCTCTTTTTCTCTCTCTCTCCCTCTCTTTTGCTCTCTCTCTCTCCCTCTCTCTTTTGCTCTCTCTCCCCTCTCTTTTGCTCTCTCCCCCTCTCTTTTGCTCTCTCTCCCCCCTTTCTTTTGATTTTTCTCTCTTGCATGCGCACATCCGTGCCCAGCACTGTCCATGCCACGCCCGGCCACGCCCATGCCACACCTGGTCCCGCACCATCCGGTCAACCCGCTCTGACCACGCCCACTACCGCCCACCGTTGTCACTTTGCGGACAGCAGATCAGGTAGACTCTAAGGCCAGGTATGTTTGTCCTTGTGCTGTCTCTACTGCACATGACAACTTCGGACAAACACACTTGGCCTTTTATATTATAGGATAACATATTCAAAAATATTAATTATAATTAATGAGTGATTATAGATGTACTAAAAAATTAAAATATTCCATAGAATATATATATATATATATATATATATATATTTTATTATTTATTTTTTTACAGTATCTATAATAATTTTTAATAATTATGATTTATATTTTTTTATATTTTATATTTAATATTTTTATGCCTAGCCTTAAGATAACTAATTCTTCATGTGCGCTATTAAATAATATTATATATATATATATATATATATATTATAGTCCTTCGCAGTCAAATACATGGCCATATACCATGTACCTTAGAATTTACAAAATATTGTCGTTAATATTTATATAAATAATTTTTATCAGATAGTGTTTACATGAGTGTAACTGTTTATCTTAATGTATTTATGTTGTGTTTGGTGCAACTTTTATTTTAAGCCTAACCCTTTATACGGGGTCTTCAGTCAAGCTAACCTGATGGGTTTTAAATTTGTGCTTGAGCAAACGCGTTTACTTTATACTTGTAACACACGCGCAATATTCTTACATGTGTGTGTTAAAGTAAGCGTGCCACTTGTAAGCAAGCCCAAAATGTTTATGGCTTTGACTATAGGAAAAGTGCAGATGCGCATCTCAAAATACATTTTTCTGACATATAATTTTCTGAAATGCCAAAAGAAACAAGTGCAAATACCATAAATAGATATTTTCATGTATGCATATGTATTGCTAACACATTTGGTAGCATTAGACACGTGCTTATTATTTCACCCCATTTGCATTTTCTCCTTACAAAAGTAATATCTAGTTTACTTTAAGCCACGGCTGCCAATGACAGCTGTAACATATTTCTAAAGAATTATTCACTCATAGCAGCTAGCAATTTTTTTAAATACATTTTACTAAGCAGAAGTCTTCTCTGTAGTCCTGTTAAATGATTTCATAATAATTTATAAACCCACAATGGTTTGGTGTAATTGTTATAGATTTTGATGTTAATGTCATCATTTGAAGGCGAGAGGGTGTAATTTGTAGCCTGCCAGTAACGACCCCAGATTGACCTCCATTCTTTGAATTTAAGCTGTGTGTTTACTTTTGATTGAGAACAGTCTGTTATCAAAGAAAGTCAGGAAAATGCGGTAACAGGGAAAACACTTATCTCAAATACAAAGCTCTGGCGTGCTGTGGGTGTGGCAAATTTCATCATTTTGATTGAACAGTCTGTCCGTATCTGCCATTAGCTATTCTGTTCCAAATGTACTGATGTAAACGTATTATTGTTTATATGAAAGGAAAAGAACATTTGATGCTGAAATAGCAAAAAGCTTACTATTAAAGTGTACATCAAAATGAACAAACAGTGCTTTATTGAAATGCTTTCAGGTTTAATGTGTTATATTCTCACTCAAAATATATAGTTGCTATAATTTAAAGTTTGTAAGTTTCTTATTTATTGTTTACATTTTCCAATGTTTTGTTGTATTATCAAACACCTTTTTTATTATTTAAAGGGATATGAAAACCAAAAATGTTCTTTTGTGATTCAGACAGAGCGCACCACTTTAAGAAAAGTTTCCAATTTACTTCTTTTATCAAATTTGCTTTGTTCCCATATCTAGTGTTGAAAAGATAGCTAGGTAGGCACTTGGTGCACTATATGGCAGGAAATAGTGCTGCCATCTAGTGTTCTTGCAAATGGGTAAAATTTTAGTAAAACTGCTGCCATATAGTGTTCCAGAAATGGGTCGGTTGCTAAGCTTAACATTCCTGCTTTTCAACAAAAGCTACCAAAAGAACACAGAAAAATTAAAATAGAAAAAAGTACTGAACCAAAAATTGTCTGGCTCCTTAGCTTAGATGCCTTCTTTTTCAAATAAAGATAGCAAGAGAACAAAGAAAAATTGATAATAGAAGTAAATTAGAAAGTTGCTTAAAGGGACAGTAAAGTAAAAAAAAAAAATCATGATTTAAATAAGGCATGTAATTTTAAACAACTTTCCAATTTACTTTTATTATAAATTTTGCTTTGTTCTCTTGGTATTCTTAGTTAAAAGCTAAATCTAGGAGGTTCATGTGCTAATTTCTTAGACCTTGAAGACTGCCTCTAATCGTAAAGCATTTTCATAGTTTTTCACCACTAGAGGGCATTAGTTCATGTGTTTCATATAGATAACATTGAGCTCCGGCACGTGAAGCTCCTAAGAGCAGTCACTGATTGGCTAAAAATGCAAGTCTGTCAAAAGAACTGAAATAAGGGGGCAGTCTGCAGAGGCTTAGATACAAGGTAATCACAGAGGTAAAAAGTATATTATTATAACTGTGTTGGTTATGCAAAATTGGGGAATGGGTAATAAAGGGATTATCTACCTTTTTAAACAACAAAAATTCTGGTGTTTACTGTCCCTTTAAAATTGCATGCTCTATCTGAATCATGAAAGAAAAAATTTAGGTTTAGTGTCCCTTTAAAATGGCAAGCTCTAGCTGAATCAGCAAAGAAAAAAATTAAAGGGAAGAAAATCCCTTTAATATGGGAAAATGCCACTTTATGAAGCGCACAGAAAAAAAAATACATTTTGTCTAATTTTCTCTGTTGTGTATGTTAAATAGCAGCATGTTACTCATTACTTTCTAAATATCTCAAACACACATATTTTTGTAATACAGTAACACACAAGTAGGATACAAATCAGCACATATTTGCTCATACATGAATATAAAACCTTAGAATAAGGGTGAGAGTAAGAGAGTTACACAGGAGCAGGTCATTTTATTTCACATAACAATGTTACTAAGATAGCTAATAGGGGTCCCCAATACCGGAAATCAATAAAGCAACAAGTTGACTTAAAACTGACAGCACTGGACCTTGTATTACATTTAAAATAGATGAGTAACATGATGTGGGTTAGACACATGTGGAGCATAGTGGTGAGGTCGCTCCCTTAAAGTGACAGTATACAATAACATTTTTATTGTTTAAAAACATACATAATGCCTTTACTACCCATTCCCCAGTTTTGCACACCCAACATTGTTATAGTTATATACTTTATAAAATGTAAACCTCTAAATTTTTGCCTGTTTCTAAGTCACTAAAGACAGCCCCATGAGCAAATGCTTTTTAATTAGCTTTTCACAACAGGACACTGCTAGTTCATGTGGATCATATAGATAAAATTGTGTTCACGCCTGTGGAGTTATTTAAAAGTTAGCACAGCACAGCACTAATTGGCTAAAATGCAAGTCAATAGATAATAAATAAAAAGTAATGTGATTAGGGGTCAGTCTGCAGAGGCTTAGATACAAGGTAATCACAGAGGAAAAATGTATATTAATATAACTGTGTTTGTTATGCAAAACTGGGGAATGGGTAATAAAGGGATTATCTATCTTTTAAAACAATAAAAATGGTATTGTAGACTGTCCCTTTAAGTATAAGAGTCATAGAAAGAAGGATAGGAGGGAGAGCAGGTTATTTAATGGGGAGCAGTACGTATAGGCAAGTATGAATATATACTTTAAGGTAAATACATTACAATTGAGTAGATTGTGGTCTATTCTCCCAGAAGAACTCAACCTGTGAGAATAAAGTCATGCCTGCCATTGTGGGTGTAAGTTGTATAGATGTTTGGGGGCCAAATGCCATCTCATCAACATCTTGACATTAGTTTCCATAAAGTAGATATAGATATTTTAGAGGTGGCTTTGAAGATTTCTTTTATCAACAATTCTACACCTAATTCCTGCTCCCATTTTTTTGTTTAAATCATTTTTTATTGAGGTTTGACAGCAATACATGAGTAGTCATTTAACAGACATGAGTAGTCAAGTGTGATATTCAAAACAATGTTACAGCCAAATAATGAAAAATAGAACAAAGTCATAATGAGTCTTGCTGCTGAACAAACATTTGGAAACCTCTCTTTAAATATATATTCTGGGAAATGAAGGTAGCTATTATATAGGCCACTCCTAGGCCATCTGATACAGGGGAGGTACTAAGATTTGTAGCTACAAGCATGACTCATACAAATCTATTATCTTAATAGAGACAAATTTTGTTTGAGATATGACCAAGGAATATTATGGATATATAAAATATATTATGGTAACAAAAAAAAAAAGAAACAACAAAATATCCAGATTTACTACTAGCTCAGTGAAAACTTGAGTCAGCGGGTAAGTACCGCTACAGAAATGTGGTGGTGGTGGGGGGGGGTCTCTCTCTTATGAGCTTTATGGTTTTGAGGGCAGTATCAAGGTGGATCCTACTCATTATATTATATGTGACCAAGTAGGTCACAATAGGCAGATCGCAAGGTTAGTAGGACTAGGAGGCAATTTAAACACGCAATAGACTATGTGAAATACTAGGTTGTGGAGGCGTAACTCCTAACAGACTATAATAAAAAGTAAAGTATAGGGAGTCTCATGAGATTAGAGACGAATAAAAAATAAAAAAAACATAATAGTGATCCAGTTGGTAGAATAACTCCTATGTTTAAATTTCTAATGGACAAGATGTACCAATTATTACAAACATAATAGGTATCTGTGAATAATCATACAAAATAATCATAGCAATATATAACTTAGTTGTAGAGTGGCTGGGTTATAGCCCCTTTTAGTGTATGTACCTGAAATTAGAGACTCTTATTGTAGCTAGATCTACTATATGCTGATGCTCCCAATCACTGTTCATCTGTATCAGAGTGATATTCAAAATTATGAAAAAACTGAACAATGTCCTTATGCTTGCATCAAAGTCTCTTGCAAGTTACAAGGGGTTAATAAGTGTATTGGAAAATCTCTTATATGTCAAGGAATGATGTGTCCACGAAACATGTTGGAGTGTGTAATGTTGGGCTACTAGGCTGACTCTATGCTGTGATATTGGCTGATTCACTGTGAATACTCACAGGTTTCTTAATGCATACCTAATAAAGTTTATATTTTACATTCCACTACTCTCGGTCCACTTCATGTTGGATTTTTCCCCTGCTGTGGAAGCTCTATATCAGAGTGATATTCCCCTGCTTCCATTTTTAAACATAACAGTGAGTAATTAAATATAGGGATTCCTGAACTATTTTGCGAGTAATAGAAAATATTCCTTTCAGGTTGATAGGTGAGCTATACAACTTTTCAAAAGGAGTTAGTTATCAAAGCAATTATAATTGAATCTTTTAATTTCTATATAAGTTTTTATTACAATGGAGTTAGTAGTGAATTGGGATTTGGGGGGAGATATTTTCAGATTGTGGTCCAAATAGATGTGACAGAGATGGAATATCTGGGTTTCCCAGGATCACAGTGAGAGGGAAGGGAATAGAAGAGATTTTATAGGATCATCAGTATTTAATCCCAAATCTTAAAGGTTTCCTTGATATAGATATTGTGCTGTCTAGACATTGGCTTCTTTCCTCTATCCATCTATTCAAACATACATTTATTGTCCCACATACAGTATATCATCAATCCAACCTTCCAAAATACCAATATTTTGTATGTTATACCTGTATTATTCAATAAAAATGAATTACTAAAATCAGAAGATGAAATGTGTTATTTTATAAGGACAGAGCTCTGTAAATGGCATCTAGTATGTAGTAAACTGCATTATGCTTCCCCATCTGAAGTCCATGTGATCCTCAGGATACAGATTGAAATTCACATTGCTGTCCTCTATAGTCTGAGCTTTTTTTTTATGTACTTTTAATTATTACTAACAGTATTGTAGTTTCTAATAAGAGATAGATGATCAATTGGCCTAGATTCAAGGAAAGCCTGATTGTGAAACTATTATCTCATGGAAAAACTTGTACCAACTCAAAAATTATGCAATTAAAAAAAGATTTTTACCCTCCCCTTGTCACAATTAACAGAGTTGCTTCTAGGTCATAACCATGTACTTATCAGTACATAGAACATGTTTCAACACTGTCAACAATACTGGAATAAGTTAAACGCCTTCAAAACCTTGGGGGGGGGGGGATCTGAAATAAAAACACTCTCTATAAAGCAGTTTAAGATATGTTCAAAAGAAAACATAAACTAAACATTAAAGTTATATAAAACGGTACAACGTCAGTTTTGATACAGAGAGACACAACAATGAGACAAGGTATATCACAAGGGCAATATATAAACTCTGGATTCTTAGATGAGGTTAAATCCCAGTATTGCTGCAGTATTGCAGGAAGTAAGGCCAGTAGAAATGCTCGGATGTATAGGTAGAGTTATTTGCAGCAGAAATAGTAAGGCAAAACTTACAAAGAAAAGCCCTATGGCCTATATATATATATATATATATATATATATATATATACTGTAGCTAAGAGGGGAAATGTTTATGATACAAACTTTTAAATATATTAAGATGTTTAATAAAGTTGGGGCTGTAATAATTTTTCAACAAAAGGCAACACTAGAACAAGGGAACTCAAAAAAGTGAATAGCAGCACTCCAATAAACTTTTCAATTCTTTATTGCATATCCAGGAGTACAAACAGATAGCAACGTTTCGGACTACATGTCCTTCATCATGCCATACTAACATCACTTCCTCTCCCTCCTTATATACCCCTAAGGACACACCCACATTCTAGTTAACTCTTTACCAACTACAAATACTACTTAATTACTTCTGCATACGTGGGTATCCTATATTAATAATTACTAAACTAATTCACAATCTACCTATATTTAATAGGAAGGTGAAAAATACACAGATTTTTATGAAGGCATCAATATTAATTACACAGTATTTCATTTAAAGAAAGAATATATATCAATTACAATTTCCAGTTTCCCATAACATTACTATTTTTCTTTTGTCTTAATTCTTTTTTTCTTTCTTTTTTTCTTTTTTTCATATATATCACCACACATTCTCAGATTCTGGGTGCCATCAAACTTCGTACACAATACTGATTATCCAAAAAAGAGAAAAAGAGAGACAAACATAAGCATTAGCCATCATATATAATTTTTCTAAAAAATAGTACCTAAAGAAAAACAGACAGATCATAATCCTTATTCATACCACATGGAACTAAAGAGTTCAAAGTAAAGATCCAAAATGCCTCTCTTTGTTTCAAATGTTGTTCCCTATCCCCTCCTCTTCTACCAGGGGGGATGTGTTCCAAGATTTGGAATCTAAGTTGGCTCACCCCATGTTGTGCTTCTAGGAAATGAGTCGCTACTGGGGATTTTAGATTTTTTCTCCTAATATTTGATTTATGCTCTGTAATTCTATCACGTACCCTACGGGTCGTCTCCCCTACATAAATCAAACCACATGGGCATTTAAGGAGGTAGATGGCATACTCTGTGTTACAAGTTAAAAAATCTTTAATCCAAAACTTTTTCCCTGACTGTGGATGTACAAATGTAGATCCCTTGATCATACTATTACAGTGGGTGCACCCCAGACAAGGGTAACAACCTAGATTTTTGCTTGTAATATATTTCTGTTTATCACTCTTGGTACTCCCAATGTCTGCCTTTACCAAAGAATCTCTAAGGTTCCTACTTCTTCTATACGCAGGCATAGGTGTCTGCTGAAATTCTGGTATGTCTGAATTACAATTCGATAAGATGTACCAATGTTTGCAAATGATCTTATGAATTTGTGTACTTAATTCATTATATCTGGAGACAAACACCAATTTTTCCCCATCTTTCTTTTTAACTTTTTCTCCAGGTTTCAAAAGACTCTCTCTTGTCATCCCTAATATCTTTTCAATTTCTTTGTGGATCAAATTCTCATCATATCCTCGATCCAAAAAGAGATCTCCCATCTCCCTCAGCCTTTTTTCACTTAAGTTGTCTTCTGACACGATGCGGCGTACCCGCATCAACTGGCTTTTTGGTAGGGAGTTTTTTAAGGATTGAGGATGAGCACTGCTTGCTAATAAAAGATCATTCCTATCCGTCTCTTTCTTATACAAATCTATCCTGATTCTATCCTTATCTTTAAACACCAAAGTGTCTAAAAAGGCAACACTTTCCTCACTGTGGACCAGTCTCTCTTTTTCTCTTTTTTGGATAATCAGTATTGTGTACGAAGTTTGATGGCACCCTGGTCCACAGTGAGGAAAGTGTTGCCTTTTTAGACACTTTGGTGTTTAAAGATAAGGATAGAATCAGGATAGATTTGTATAAGAAAGAGACGGATAGGAATGATCTTTTATTAGCAAGCAGTGCTCATCCTCAATCCTTAAAAAACTCCCTACCAAAAAGCCAGTTGATGCGGGTACGCCGCATCGTGTCAGAAGACAACTTAAGTGAAAAAAGGCTGAGGGAGATGGGAGATCTCTTTTTGGATCGAGGATATGATGAGAATTTGATCCACAAAGAAATTGAAAAGATATTAGGGATGACAAGAGAGAGTCTTTTGAAACCTGGAGAAAAAGTTAAAAAGAAAGATGGGGAAAAATTGGTGTTTGTCTCCAGATATAATGAATTAAGTACACAAATTCATAAGATCATTTGCAAACATTGGTACATCTTATCGAATTGTAATTCAGACATACCAGAATTTCAGCAGACACCTATGCCTGCGTATAGAAGAAGTAGGAACCTTAGAGATTCTTTGGTAAAGGCAGACATTGGGAGTACCAAGAGTGATAAACAGAAATATATTACAAGCAAAAATCTAGGTTGTTACCCTTGTCTGGGGTGCACCCACTGTAATAGTATGATCAAGGGATCTACATTTGTACATCCACAGTCAGGGAAAAAGTTTTGGATTAAAGATTTTTTAACTTGTAACACAGAGTATGCCATCTACCTCCTTAAATGCCCATGTGGTTTGATTTATGTAGGGGAGACGACCCGTAGGGTACGTGATAGAATTACAGAGCATAAATCAAATATTAGGAGAAAAAATCTAAAATCCCCAGTAGCGACTCATTTCCTAGAAGCACAACATGGGGTGAGCCAACTTAGATTCCAAATCTTGGAACACATCCCCCCTGGTAGAAGAGGGGGGGATAGGGAACAACATTTGAAACAAAGAGAGGCATTTTGGATCTTTACTTTGAACTCTTTAGTTCCATGTGGTATGAATAAGGATTATGATCTGTCTGTTTTTCTTTAGGTACTATTTTTTTAGAAAAATTATATATGATGGCTAATGCTTATGTTTGTCTCTCTTTTTCTCTTTTTTGGATAATCAGTATTGTGTACGAAGTTTGATGGCACCCAGAATCTGAGAATGTGTGGTGATATATATGAAAAAAAGAAAAAAAGAAAGAAAAAAAGAATTAAGACAAAAGAAAAATAGTAATGTTATGGGAAACTGGAAATTGTAATTGATATATATTCTTTCTTTAAATGAAATACTGTGTAATTAATATTGATGCCTTCATAAAAATCTGTGTATTTTTCACCTTCCTATTAAATATAGGTAGATTGTGAATTAGTTTAGTAATTATTAATATAGGATACCCACGTATGCAGAAGTAATTAAGTAGTATTTGTAGTTGGTAAAGAGTTAACTAGAATGTGGGTGTGTCCTTAGGGGTATATAAGGAGGGAGAGGAAGTGATGTTAGTATGGCATGATGAAGGACATGTAGTCCGAAACGTTGCTATCTGTTTGTACTCCTGGATATGCAATAAAGAATTGAAAAGTTTATTGGAGTGCTGCTATTCACTTTTTTGAGTTCTGGAATTTGAATTCTGGGTCGTGCAGTGCCCAGCGATAGCGTGCACCCATCTTATAACAGTGTGAGCTGGACTTATTGGATTGATTGATTATATTTGTTACTGCACTAGTCACTTGCACCGCTGTTCCAATGGAGACTGGAAATAATGCAGACTTGAGTACAACAACATTTGCTTACACAGATTTGGAGGCATCCAGAATCACTACTTTGGCATTGGGATCCAGAGACTTCCTAAAGGTACTGCCAGTGGATAAAGCTGGTAATAACTATGAAAGAGCTGTTAAAAAACATGTGGCCTTTGAATTGCACTCAACCACATTAGCTGAATACTACCGGGTGAGAAGAATTCCCCGGGGCCTTCGAATGAGTGCCAGACCTACTCTGATGGTGGATAACATGGAATACTGCAGGAAGTTTGAGCTTATTCTAAATAAATGCTCGTTTGATCTTATGGTGCTTACAGTGGAGTGTTTACAAAAAGAGCTGGAAATACAACAAACAGATATTGGCCGCTTAGAAGCTGAGTTAAAGGCAGCACTTACCATCGATGAGATGGACAAATTTCTTGCAGGGGTGAATTCCCAGATAGCGGAGTTACGGAAAACGCTGGAAGAAAGGAAAAGATCGAAATTCCTCCGTGATGAGGAAGATTACTCGACAGATCGAGTCTACCGCTGGAAGTATGACCCGCAGAACAGGTCAGGAGGTGGGACTTCCGGTCCAAGATGGCGGCGGCAGCGGAGACCGAGAGGAGAAGGGATGTCGCAGAACATGTCGAGTGAATCGACGGGGGACTCAGACGAAACAGCGGCAAACGATTCCGCCGCGGAGGGAAAAAGCACCGCCACAGGAACGGGGAAACAGACACGCAGTACCCGTCAAGGCAACAGTCGAACACGGCGCAAGAAATAGGTAATGTCGGTGAGGTATTGATAGAACGACCTAGGAAAGAGCAAAAGGACAGACTGGTAATTAATATTTCGGATCAAATCATAAAAAATGAGGAACTGTGTGTCCTGGATAAGGGGTTGTCATTCTGCCCACAAAATAAATGTGACTTTTTTGAACTTGATCAGGACTTATATAAATTGTTTAGAAAGATCAAATTGAAATCGTTCTTTGCTTTAAAGAGTACTGAGGGGAATGTAATAACATCTGAGAATGTGAATATATATAAGTCAAGTACAAGGGACCAATTGAGTTTAAAGAGATTACAACTTAAAAACAAAAAAAGATTTAATCCTCAATATTATCACAAGAGCATAGATACGTTTATTTCCCAAGTGTATTGTGATATCAATAAATTGAAAAAGAAGCACAGCACCAGGGGATTTAAGTTTAAACACAGGGTATCCAATTTCTCTAGAAAGGAGAGAGATAGTTTGTTGAATATTAAAAATAACAAACTATTAATAATTAAATCTGCTGATAAGGGCGGAGCCACTGTGTTACAGAATAAAGGGGATTATGTATCAGAAATATTACACCAGTTGTCTGATAAAGATATTTATTTGCCGATCACATATAATCCTGTTTTTATCATTCAGAAGGAACTAAACAGGTGTATTGATATTGCTATTCAAAAGGGCATTATTGGACAGGAAGAAAAAGAGTTTTTGATTAACAAACACCCGAGAACACCTGTCCTATACACACTTCCAAAAATCCATAAAAATTTGATGAAACCACCAGGCCGTCCGATTGTGGCTGGGGTGGACAGTGTGTTCTCGGGTGTTTCTGTTTATCTAGACCGTATCCTTAGGAGGTTTGTAGTGGAGTCTCAATCATTCATCAGAGACACTGGGGATTTCCTAAACAAATTGGAGGATATCTCTGTTTCTCTGGATAAATGTATCCTCTATAGTATGGATGTGTCCAGCCTTTACACCTCCATCAGTCATGATGGGGGTGTGGGGGCAGTGGACAAAATGATGACAGACTCAAATCTGTTTAATGGGGAAGAGAAACATTTTATATTGGAATTATTGGACATCATACTTCGTTACAATTACTTTTTATTCCAAGATCAATTTTATATTCAAAAGCAAGGTACAGCAATGGGCTCCAATGTCGCCCCTACATATGCCAACATCTATATGAGTATATATGAAGAGAAACTGGTTTATAATAATAAACTTTTTAAACAATATGGCGCCACATGGTGGCGCTATATTGATGATGTTTTTGGCATGTGGCTGGGCGACATTGGTAGCCTATTGCAGTTTGTGGACACACTAAATTTCTCTACAAGGAATATCAAGTTTACCCTGGTCCACAGTGAGGAAAGTGTTGCCTTTTTAGACACTTTGGTGTTTAAAGATAAGGATAGAATCAGGATAGATTTGTATAAGAAAGAGACGGATAGGAATGATCTTTTATTAGCAAGCAGTGCTCATCCTCAATCCTTAAAAAACTCCCTACCAAAAAGCCAGTTGATGCGGGTACGCCGCATCGTGTCAGAAGACAACTTAAGTGAAAAAAGGCTGAGGGAGATGGGAGATCTCTTTTTGGATCGAGGATATGATGAGAATTTGATCCACAAAGAAATTGAAAAGATATTAGGGATGACAAGAGAGAGTCTTTTGAAACCTGGAGAAAAAGTTAAAAAGAAAGATGGGGAAAAATTGGTGTTTGTCTCCAGATATAATGAATTAAGTACACAAATTCATAAGATCATTTGCAAACATTGGTACATCTTATCGAATTGTAATTCAGACATACCAGAATTTCAGCAGACACCTATGCCTGCGTATAGAAGAAGTAGGAACCTTAGAGATTCTTTGGTAAAGGCAGACATTGGGAGTACCAAGAGTGATAAACAGAAATATATTACAAGCAAAAATCTAGGTTGTTACCCTTGTCTGGGGTGCACCCACTGTAATAGTATGATCAAGGGATCTACATTTGTACATCCACAGTCAGGGAAAAAGTTTTGGATTAAAGATTTTTTAACTTGTAACACAGAGTATGCCATCTACCTCCTTAAATGCCCATGTGGTTTGATTTATGTAGGGGAGACGACCCGTAGGGTACGTGATAGAATTACAGAGCATAAATCAAATATTAGGAGAAAAAATCTAAAATCCCCAGTAGCGACTCATTTCCTAGAAGCACAACATGGGGTGAGCCAACTTAGATTCCAAATCTTGGAACACATCCCCCCTGGTAGAAGAGGGGGGGATAGGGAACAACATTTGAAACAAAGAGAGGCATTTTGGATCTTTACTTTGAACTCTTTAGTTCCATGTGGTATGAATAAGGATTATGATCTGTCTGTTTTTCTTTAGGTACTATTTTTTTAGAAAAATTATATATGATGGCTAATGCTTATGTTTGTCTCTCTTTTTCTCTTTTTTGGATAATCAGTATTGTGTACGAAGTTTGATGGCACCCAGAATCTGAGAATGTGTGGTGATATATATGAAAAAAAGAAAAAAAGAAAGAAAAAAAGAATTAAGACAAAAGAAAAATAGTAATGTTATGGGAAACTGGAAATTGTAATTGATATATATTCTTTCTTTAAATGAAATACTGTGTAATTAATATTGATGCCTTCATAAAAATCTGTGTATTTTTCACCTTCCTATTAAATATAGGTAGATTGTGAATTAGTTTAGTAATTATTAATATAGGATACCCACGTATGCAGAAGTAATTAAGTAGTATTTGTAGTTGGTAAAGAGTTAACTAGAATGTGGGTGTGTCCTTAGGGGTATATAAGGAGGGAGAGGAAGTGATGTTAGTATGGCATGATGAAGGACATGTAGTCCGAAACGTTGCTATCTGTTTGTACTCCTGGATATGCAATAAAGAATTGAAAAGTTTATTGGAGTGCTGCTATTCACTTTTTTGAGTTCTGGAATTTGAATTCTGGGTCGTGCAGTGCCCAGCGATAGCGTGCACCCATCTTATAACAGTGTGAGCTGGACTTATTGGATTGATTAACACTAGAACAAGGGTCATGATCTCAAGTTAAAGGGTTGCAGGTTTAAGAGTTTTGAATTTGCGGAAGCACTTCACAGAATTGGTGATTGATTCATGAAATAAACTTCTATTAGATATGGTAAAAAAAAAAAAAAAAAACACTGGGGGACTTTAATTATGCCTGGGATAAGCATAAGGCTTTCCTACAAAATATTTAAGAGTATACTTTTATAGGGAATGTGAACAGATTTGTTGGCCTATAGTTCTTATCTGTTGTCAAAATGTTTATATGTGTTCTGATCACAGAACCTGGAACAGACCCTTATTCTGCCTGTGTGGTTTCTGAGATGCCTCTCATTCTTCACAGCGAGATTACCTTTCTATAACAAAACCTACACATGAATATTCTACACTTATAGACATTTATATTTACCATATTTCAAGCTATTTCTAAAGCTGTAGAAATATGTTCTTGCAGTATAGAATGTATTTAGCACTCAACTATAGATGAAAATGGAAGGAACACCCACTAATGAAGTGATGCTCAATGAATTTCAAACATGATTTTGTCTTTACAAAAGGCCCCACAGCAAACTCACAAGCCTCTATGAATCTAGCTCAGTGACAGGCTGATTTAACTACTGCTGTTAAAATAATGCAGTTTATTAAGGAAAATATATTGCTGCATGGAAAAGTCATGTTAACCCTATCCTTAACTTTACCATCTAAACGTAACCCAATCCTAGCCATACCAGCGGCACCACAGGAGAATACATAGAAGTTAAAAGACAGATAAGTTTGCTATATATACAAGGTTAAAAGGTATATGGTGTGCGACTAGGTATTTAAACGGAAAGGGCTATAATGGATCTATACATAAATATACATGTGTATGTATGTAAATATACATATGTATTTGTGTATACATGCGTATGTATGTTTATATGTTTATATATGTATATACATACATATATACACATACAGTATATACATATGTATATACTTTGGAACCCTTTCCACTCAAATACCTGAAAACAAGAAAAATCATTTTTAATACATTTCTATATTTCATAATGTGTACTGTACATATTTTACATTCCAATATTCTTCACATAGGGGAAAATGTGCTATGTATTTTAAATAGATATTCCAATATATCTGAATATACCTACAGTATGTATATTTAAGAATAGGTATATATTTTACAAAAATACATTAGATATATTTAGGAATATATGTTTAAAAATAAATAGAACATTTTCTTCTATGTGAAGAACCTTGGAATGTAAAATATTCATAACTACCTTTGGGTTAGCACTGTAGGTTTTTTCCATTTTGCACTTCATTGAAGTATATGGGGAGAAAAAGTTAGCACTGTTGCGATATTCTAAGTCCTGAAGTTAGCGCTTGTTAAGATTCTTTCAATAATGGATCTTTTTTTAGCTGTATCATATTTTTTCCGAGATCTTCTCTGCGAGTTCCAAATAGAAGTCGTTAGCCACCTATAAAACGGGTATCCTTAATCACTTAAAATTAGATTATATGTTATTTCTTCATGCCTCACAGATTATTTTATACTTTGTTAGTCTGAAATAAATGATAGGTGAGCTTACTACTCTTTGTTAGTTTTTAACAGAGTTAATGTTAATACTAGTTAAGAAGTTTTTAAAAAATACATTATACAAAAAAAATTGTTAGCATGAAAAGTAAATTCATTTTAAAGGGATATGAAACCAAAAATGTTTTCTTTCATTATTCAGATAGATTATGCACTTTTAAGCAACTTTCTTCATTCTCTTGGTATCTTTATTTAAAGCAGGAATGTAAGCTTAGGATCTGGCCCATTTTTGATTCAGCACCTGGGTAGCGCTATATGTAGATATTTGGATGGGGGTCACTAAGTGGACATGGCAAGACAATGTCAAGGAAAGGGTTTATAGTGCTGAGTCAGGGTTGCACATAGGGTTAATAGCACAAGGATATGATTGCAATTATGGGTAATTGTTTATTGCATAGCTGAGAAAGAGCAAAGGTTCAACTAAATGTGCAGGACAGTGAAATTAAAGGGTTAATGTTAACAAGTATTATAGTGGTTATAGTTTGTTTTTGTTTTGTTAGTGCAGGCCCTGGGATTTGCAGAATTAAGACACAGGGCTCTGTAAAGTAGGATTGGGATTTGCGCGGCTTTCCAGGGTGCTAGAGGTCAGTAAGTTTATCACCTGTAGCAAAGGAACATTTACATTTGTTTAATGAAAACTAATGCAAAAATTCCATGAATATTCCAGATTTGTTTTTTGTTTTTTTTTATAACATAAATACATTAAAATATACTGTTAAACTCATATAAACAATAACTGATAAATATTAGTTATATAAATAAAAAATAGTTATAAGTGTTTAAAGCTATATGACTGCTAAAGGCTATTTTATATATATATATATATATATATATATATATATATACGTCTAAATAATCATTCCATAATAATATTTCATGTGTTTTACTGTGGATTTACTGTAAATATTTCACATTCCAATGTTCTTCACTTGCAGGAATATGTCACTTTTATTGTAAATACATATTTATATATAAATAGATATATATCTGTATATACCTATACCTGTATATCTATTCCTATACATTTATAGGTATAGATATATTTTTTACATGTGAAATATTAATAACTCCTGTCAGGTTAGCACGCAAGCAGTAAGTGTTAGGTTTTTCTTCTACGCTCTCCATGGAGAGCGAATGCACAGTGGTCCTAACCCCTACCACTTGTAATCTAGCCATTGGTCTGAATTTCAAATGAGGTTGTTTTTCTGGAAAACTTACTTTCCATTTCTCTTGCCCCAGGTATCATGTGACAGCCATCAGCCAATCACAATATACACATGCTCAGTAGTATCTGGTGCATATAAAAAGATGTGCACATTCTAATCATGGAAGTAAATTGGAAAGTGTTTTAAAACGGCATGATCGATCTGAATCATGAAACTTTAATTTTGTATTTATGGTCTCTTTAGTAATCTTATTAGTCTTATCAGGTTGCTAAAATGGAGTCAATATGGTAAATCTGCTGTTACTAGACTTTTTAATTGTGACTCCATGTAACGAGTGTCAGTGATGTAAAAGAGAATCTGCAGCTCCCTGAAACCCCTCGTACCACAACAATGTAAGTATATATTTGTCTTATAAACTTCTCAGAATCCAGGGATGTGCACCCCCATTACACAGCCCATCACTGATTTGTAATAAATAAATAAATAAAACTTGTAGAGTGCATAGGAATGGGAAGGAATCATGCCAAAAAGCTACCCTGTAAATTTGCTACCCCCTAAATACTGCTGCTCTAGGTCAAAATGTATCCCTGAGCATGAGAACTAACTCAAACTGATTAACCCTTGTTAAGGGGTTAATCACTCAGTTGGAGCACTACTAAAGCTTAGGATATGGTAGGTGACTGTGACATACATGTGCTCATCTGGGGTAGTATGTAGTATGGCTATGCTGCTGAAGACCACTTCTTAAAGACATGTCTACTCAGTTACAAAAACTTGCAAAACAAAATAAAGCATTAAACATTGCGCCTATTGCAAATATTTAGGTTAGTCATTTTGTTACTGCTGTTTTGTTGCAGTGGAATATGGGCATTTGTAAGCAGAAGCTATTTTTGATTCTGGAGTAACATGATATCTCACAGATTTGCTATTGTTTCTCATAAACCAACCTTATATTGGAAAAATCCCTGTAGACACTCAAGGTTATGATGAGGTCTTTATTAAAATGGACCTGTACCTTGTAAACCACACCCACACCACACCCATCACGGGGCAATACCGCTTGATTATATTTAATGGGTATTTTTGTCTAGATTCATCCCTTGTAAGTCCTGTTGGGTTTAATTTATCTTGGTTTGTCACAGCTATGCTGTGTTTTCATATAGACTAGTACTGTCACAAGAAAACAAGCTCATTTGTCCTGTATTCCTGTTCCTAGGATTGGAAATTGGGTTTGGAAATGCTCATGATACTTCTGACCTCTTTTGCCCTCCAAAAAATGCTAGACAATTAGTCCATAATCTTTAACTGTACTATCAGTTTTAAACTCTTTTTTTTCCAATCCAGCCAAGGCACTGGTAGGTTTTTTATTGTTTGTAATTTAGGGATTGTTAGGCTAGGGGTGTTGGAGGATTAGCCGTGCTGGTTGTGCTAGAGTAAGCTTGTTAGTTTTTTTTCAATTTGTGCACTCCATTGAAGTTTATGCGGGAGTATGTTAATGCAATAGCAACTTCGCTAGACGGAGGTTTTTTGTGCACATTGGGTTGTTCTAGTGCGCAAACTTTTACTTTCAACTCATAATACGAGCACAACCCGACATGCTTACAAAAGCCTCCGTCTAGCAAATGAGCGTGCAGGAGCGCAAAATAGTGCTCCACTTGTAAACTAGCCCAAAGGCAGGAGATATACTTACCAGTCCCAGCTATGCCCCCATTACAAGATAGATTAATCTACAACTCTTTAAAGGGATGGTAAACAATCATTTTTAGCTACAATATTTGTAATCATAAAGTAAAACATTGTCACTTTCATTCATGAAAGGTTTTTTAATAATTACCCTTTCATGTTTTCAGATATTCTGCCGTTTCTCTGTCCTTAACGGATACTCCATTTCTTACTTCAGTGATGATTCATGCTGTAGCCAATCGTATTACGCCCCATTTGGTGCCCTGCAAGTAAATAATAACGCCCATGGTTTTGGACTCCAAACGGATGCGCGATACGCACAGCAAGTTGGCAGAGGCAAACACCACTGCACTGTTCAGAAGCTGAAGTGAAAGTGATTAAAGAGGGATGACGTTCCCTTAGACTACCATCTCCCTATGCTAGGTTAAAAGTGAATTGGACAAGCCTGTTTGGCATTTAATGCCTGAGTTGCTGGACCTCACATCCATCAATCATTTAGTAATGTTCTGTCAGGATTGGACAGGGGAAGTTGTACATGTGAATGGTTAGAACCCCTAAACGTCACTGCAAATGAAAGAGCTGATTTGTCAAATGATCTCAGCTCCATCCCCATTTCCTGTGTTCTCTACCTTTTTCATTGGCACCTAAAGGCAGAAAAAAACTAATAGAATGCGACTAATAAACATGAAACATTTTGTAAATTGGCAATTTCGGTCCCCTTTCTGTTTGTCTACTCATTATTCGGACGAATGTATGAATGGGCCAAAATTCACTTGCACATGCCTACTGAAGAGAGGGCATGGAAGCCACTTTGTCAGCTCCTGAGGGCTTTTGGACTTTAATACTCAGCCTGGGTGCACTTTGTGTTTAAGGAGATTGTTGCAGTCAGTACTAACTGGCATTTGTTAATCTCATGGGGATGCTGGGCTGCTGGGTGGGCACACACTTTTTCCAAAGGCACAAACTTGTCTGACAGTGCACTAGTTGGATAATTTCCCAGCATTTTGGTGTTCAGTTGGAAAGACAAATTATTTAAGTGCAAATATCACTTAAAGGGACATAAAACAAGTTGGGATAGAGACAAAATAATATAATATGTATTTTAATTACTTTACCTGCAAATTTATACTGCAATGCCTCGGCAATAACCCTTTCTTTTTAGTTTCTGAATTGTAAAGCTCTAACTCCCCCCACACATTTCCTTTTATGGCTGTATCTATGTTTATTGTTGTTTTGGTAGAATGCAAAAGTGCATAGGGATTATCTGCTGGAGCATGCCTAGAAGCTGTGAACTAAGTTGAAATGTGAGAAAGAAGAGATAGTGACCAAGCGCTCAGGTGTGAACCCCTTGCTGTGCACAAAAGGCCTCCTAACTGGCCAAAAGGAAAATGAGAATGAATTGGAGTGTGTACAGCGCCTAAGGCCGAGGTGAAATTAGATGTCAGAGTGGATGTAGTAACTAGCTGTTGAATGTTTATTAGATAAAATTAACAGAAATGCACCTAAAGCTTTCTTGCCGATGGTACTTGACCCCCTCTCGCCTCCGCAAGATATTCCCCACACTTAGCAATACTTGCTGGAGAGGTTGCGGAGAAGAAGGCACCCTTCTTCATATATGGTGGTCTTGCCCCAAATTAGAAGTATTTTGGAGAGATACGTTCCTAGCTATCTCTGATATACTATCAACTCAAATCCTTCCCAGCCCAAACGCCATCTTATTTCTTTTCATACCCAAGCAGACAGGACTAGGCAAACAATCACTGTTATTAATCATGATCACAGCAGCCAAAAAACTTATACCTAAATACTGGAAATCTCAAATAGTCCCTACAACAGATGAGTGGAGACTTATGGTCTCTGAACTTCTAGCCCTTGAGAGATACCACTATCTTAAAACACACAAACTGGAAACTTATGAATTAATGAGAGCAATATGGAATAAAACAATCTGAATCTGGAGGCACAATGTTCAGGCCTCTTTGACATGACGGCAGCTGTTCTCCCTCCACATCCCCTCCCCGATTTTTGTTTTTTTCTCTCCCCCTTTTTCTCCCTCTTCTCTCCTCCTCTCAGCTCTCTTTATCTACTTTCTCTACTCAGCCAATCTCTATAAGAATGTTGGTAACCGATACAAACATATAGAAAAAACCCCAAAATGGTTAAACCTTTAAGGGAATAGGAAATACTACTAACTTAGTTAATATAACTTGATATGTTCCCTTGACTCATTTATGCTTTGGACTGGAGTTGACAATACTTTGAATCTCTGTCGACAAAGATGTAATTTGTTGCATAGAATGCTTGATTTGTTAATGACTCGCAATTTATCTGATGTAACGAATGTAAAATCTCTCATTGTTGTCACCCTGAACTATTTCTTAATAAAAATTACCTTGAAAAAAAAAAAAATTAACAGAAATGGAACTGTTACACATAAAAAACAATAATAAAACAATGGTTGACAATGAGTGCTACTCATGGATCCATGAAACATATTAAAATGACAATAGCATCCTAAATGTACAAAAACATTTTTTACTGAATACTAAAACAACCACAATGGAATGGTGGCACTATTACATGCACAGGAAAATAATCAGAAGAGATATTGATCTGGATTGTGCAAACACCCCTTGATGTATAGGAAATTATCACATCAATAAAAATAGTCACGTCAATAAAAATGAAGCAGTGAACAAATGTAGAGAGTGTGAATTAGGTCCATAAAGTGATAAAACAGTAAGTCAACATTTCAGTGAAATATTAGTTCAACATGTCAGTGAAATATTAGAGTGACATATGCATATGCAACTTCAAACGTTGTATGAAGAAATCCTCAAAAAATGATAAAAAATGTAAAAATGCAAAAAATATATAAAAATTAAAAATCAAAATCAAAAAAGTCAAAAGTCAAAAAATCAAACCTTCATAAAAAACCAAAACAACAGAAAAAACAATCCAATAGAAGTGAAACAATATATGAGTGAAAAAATATATTTAAAAGTATCTATCCCAACATTTTTTATTTTTATTTTTTATATATTTTTTGCATTTTTAAATTTTTTATCATTTTTTGAGGATTTCTTCACACAACGTTTGAAGTTGCAAATGAATATGTGACTCTAATATTTCACTGAAAAAATGGTGACAGACAGCACCTCTCTTTTCCTTTCTGGGGCACAGGAAAGGGTTAGCCAAACCCCAATATGTATTCAAAATAAAGTAGTTTTCCAGCCTCCAGTCAAGTTAAAAAGACCTTTATTAGTTTCTTACAGGGTCCATCACATCAACCAACAACGTGTCAAACCTATTCCAGGTTCTTAATCATGGAATAGGTTTGATGGACCCTGTAAGAAACTAATAAAGGTCTTTTTAACTTGACTGGAGGCTGGAAAACTACTTTATTTCTAATATTTCACTGACATGTTGACCTAATATTTCACTGAAATGTTGACTTATTGTTTTATCACTTTATGGACCTAATTCACACTCTCTACACTTGTTCACTGCTTCATTTTTATTGACGTGACTATTTTTATTGATGTGATAATTTCCTATACATCAAGGGGTGTTCGCACAATCCAGATCAATATCTCTTCTGATTATTTTCCTGTGCATGTAATAGTGCCGCCATTCCATTGTGGTTGTTTTAGTATTCAGTAAAAAAAATTGTACATTTAGGATGCTATTGTCATTTTAATATGTTTCATGGATCCATGAGTAGCACTCATTGTCAACCATTGTTTTATTATTGTTTTTAATGTGTAACAGTTCCATTTCTGTTCATTTTATCTAATAAACATTCAACAGCTAGTTACTACATCCACTCTGACATCTCATTTCACCTTGGCCTTAGGCGCTGTACACACTCCAATTCAAACTTAGTTGAAATACAATGCCTGTGTCTAAACACTGATAAAGGGGTGGAGTTAGCTGCTCCAGGCAGTTTAGCTATGTAATTAATTTTGCTTATTTTTGAAAATTATTTTAAAAAACTCACCAGCAATTTTTAAACCATTTTTTTATGCAAACTATTTTAAATAAATTAGCCCTTTTAGGATATGCACAGATCTCAACCTGTTTTATGGCACTTTAAAGTGAATGTGAGTTTTCATTAATGAGTGCCCGTTTTTAAAAAATACTATTAAAAACAGGGGCACTTTCATTCATGAAAGTTTACTTTGCAGCAGTTTTGTTAAGATACTTAACTTTTTCTTCTTCCAAGTCGGACTAGCGACCCCCCCGCCCGCAGCTCCTCTGTACTTATGTCACAAATGACGAATCTGTCTTCCTCCATTCATAGCTTCCCCCCCCAGAGCAAATATTTCCTGAGGCCACGCCATGATTGAGGAAGCCGGTTTCGTCATTGCTGTGCTAAGTGCAGCAGGAAGAAGCGGACGGGGGATCACTGGTCTGGCTTGGAAGAAGAAAAAGCTAAGTATTTTAACAAAACCGCTGCAATGTTAACTTTCATGAATGAAAGTGCCCCTGTTTTTAATAGTATTTTTAAAAACCGCGCACTCATTCATGAAAATTTACATTCACTTTAACTGCATGGTAAATATCCATTACCTGCATGACTGGCAATTACAGTCATGCATAATTTGTCATGCTGGTCATTGTCTACATAGGGCCAGAAAACAAGTGGAGCACAAACGTTTGTGCCCAAGCGATAAGGGGTTTATCGTGGGAGTTTGCACTCATCGAGCTTACTGCTAGTATTATGAGATGAAAGTAAATGCAATCATGGTTAAAGCTAGAATTATTACCGCGATTTCAGAGCTCTGGTTAATTGTTTTGTGAAACATAAAAGTTGCACAAAACACATCAAAAATACATTACAAAGTATAGTTACATTCATAATAACACAATTTAATAAAAATGATTCCATAATTTTTTTTCTCCCACAAACGTTATAAAGGCTCAAAGATACAAGATCACAGGTATTAGGGAAAAAAGGAAGACAAAGGGCTTTAACACAGACATAGATACATATACATGTCACAGTATATGCATGTGTATATATGTATATGAGTACATATGTATTTATGTCTTTATATGTGTATATATGTATTTACAGAAAAATATACACATAAATACATATGTATACATATATAGACGTATACATAAGTGCATATATAAGTGCATTGGAGTCCTTTGCAGGAAGTGGGAGGAGCGGATACAGATGCGCGAAACTGTTGCTAATCTGAACTGTGCTACACGATCTGTTACCACCACCCAGTACGTTCGATCTCCATTGGTGCAGAGCGGACGCCTACACTGGACTACTGCCGTGCAGAGTGAGAGGAGCCGGCAGCTGACATTGGAAGTCTTGCCAAGCCATTCAGGCTCAATCGCTGGGACCACAGCTTGTTTTTCCCTTGTTTCTGGAGGGAGGACACCTCTTCCTTGTTTGGTGGCGGGCTAGCCATAAGTGAGCCACAAACCTATATGCCTCCACGCTACAAATTGCTATAAACCGTCAGGAGACGGACCACCAGCAGAGGAAGCTCATTGCCGTGACTCAGAGGAGACTCTCCCAAGACACCAAGGTGGCCTGGGCTGGGTTGGATCGGGTTATACCGCTCTTTCCCCCAAAACGGGCTTCCTGGGATAGGAGATAATTAACAACAAACTCCCATGCTGTGGGCACTTGAAGAGCGGAGCTGGGATCAATCAGCATTAAAGCGTGGATAAAGTTAAAGATACTCAGGAAATACCACCATATTGTGGACTACGAACAAGCAACAAGAATGGACAGATTAGTACTTTGTGGTTTCTTTTATAGACCTCCTAAATTATATAGCATATTTCAGAAACCGGAATTATAAGACCGTCACAGAGCTGAAAAAGCCAATGAACAGAAAGAAAAAACATCTGTTTTAAAACCGGGTGAAATTTAAAGAGACATTTATGAGTGAGCCTATAAACTATTTGAAATTGAGCAAGGAATTGGTCCCCTTTAAAAGGAGCCCTTCTAGAAGGACTTTCTGCCATTATATAACCGACCAGGAAATATCCTCACTGTGTATATATTTCAATGAAAGCCTGTGTCCAAATTGAGAACCACAATACAAACATTATCTGAGCATATATAAATGGGCCTGAATAATTACCAAAAAGGGGAAAAGATAATGCTTACTGGACTATATGCTTATTAATCTACTACTTTGTTTATAATATAGTTATATATACTACGCTTATAATATATTTCATAAGCCTATACCATACTGCAAATAAGATATGTTTCCTGGATTTATAGGATATACTCTGGGTTATATATAGAACAGCTGCTATTTGGGTGTAACACACTAAAGCAGCATAATTTAAACATAAGCATAATAATTTACCCATTTATAGAACGGAGCCAGCAGCCAATTATGGGCTGGATTAGAACCAACATAACTAGGCTACTATATATATAACCAATGTTTGTTAAAGGGTCGTTGCTATGCTTGTTTTGCTAAGTATAGTGCTGGATTGCTATTTGCAATAGATGATAATCTGGTTGTATAACTTTGATACATTAGAACAGCTAATAGTATTGTATATTAAGGTTCCTTTTCTTGCCAACTTTTGGGATTAATAGGATATATACTAGTTATATATAGATAGCTGTTTTTAAGACGTATTATAACAAATTATAGAACTGAATGCAGTTAATATGCCTTAATTTAAGTTGATTCAATTTTCAAGAAACTAATATCTGACTGGCTTATAGGATTGGTATAGTTGCAGATACTGAGACGGTGAGAACTAGTACAAAACTGAGGATATATATTTCTATTGTACTGTACCATATAATTATCGCAAGAGACTCTATAATATATTTAACAAATGATTGTAAAGACTTGATGATATAGCTACAGCAGAATTTCTGATTGAAAAGATAATTACTTAACTGAAGTTTATTTTTGCTGTATAGTTGTTGTACAATAGTAAGAGGCCAAGATTTTGTGCCACCTCTAAATACCTTTAATCATATAGAAGACATCTGAGTAAGATCAATTTTGTGTCAATTTTGATAATACTAGGTTAAATTGGCCCTAGTGCCAACAGCAGGAATCAAGGAGTAGGTATTATTTGGGAGAACACAGGGTAACCAATTAGGAATTTTAATTTTATCACTTAAGCACACGTATTCACCTTGCACTTTTTTCCCCCCTCCTTCTTCACTATTGTTATCACTAATCACTAATTAAGTTTACCCAAGGGTTTCAACTGCACTTAAAGGGACACTGAACCCATATTTTTTCTTTTGTGATTTAGATAGAGCATGCAATTTTAAGCAACTTTCTAATTTACTCCTATTAGAAAATGCTCTTCATTCTCTTGGTATTTTTATTTGAAAAGCAAGAATGTAAGTTTAGATGCCGGCCCATTTTGGTGAACAACCTGGGTTGTTCTTGCTGATTGGTAGATAAATTCATCCACCAATAAACAAGTGCTGTCCAAGGTTCTGGACTTTCTTTTTCAAATAAAGATAGCAAGAGAACAAAGAAAAATTGATAATAGGAGTAAATTAGAAAGTTGCTTAAAATTGCATGCTCTATCTGAATCACAAAAGAAAAATTTTGGATTCAGTGTCCCTTTAAAGTTTTTTATAAGGCACTTCTGCACAGGGAACCTCGGTTATGTTGATGGATGGATTCCTGACTGGCAGTAAGGGTAACTCTGAGATTATGCTTCCTAAACAATTAAAAGATAGGAAACCGCACAATAGTATGGGCACAACAGATATAGAACAAGCTGATAAGATCAGTAGCATGGGCAATCAAATTGATACAGATAGTTTGGTCAAACAAATCTCTGACATCTTTTTGCCACAATTTGAAAACAAAAAAAGGAAGATATCATGTATGTCTAATGAAATTAAGCAGTTCTCAAATAGACTTTTAGAGATCGAAACTAGAATTTCTGATATAGATGATTTGCAACTTAGCCAGCAATCCTCTTTAGACTCGCAAGCCAAACTAATACAATCCTTACAAATGCGAATAGATGACTTAGAAGATAGGTCTCGAAGAAATAATCTAAAATTTGTAGGAGTTCCTGAATCTCAGGAATTTGTTGATATTATGGAATTTATCTCTTTAACATTACCTAAGGCATTGGGGATTCCCTCGGATCAGCTCCCAATAATTATTGAAAGAGCTCATAGAATAGGACCTGCCAAGCAAAAAGAAGGTTCCCCTGTCCTAAAAAGACCAATCATAGCAAAATTCTTAAACTTTCAGGACAAGTGTAAGATTCTAACTTTATATCGTAAGCAAATTCCTTTTGAATTTAATAATAAACGCATGATGATTTTTCAGGATTTTTCCGCAGAAACATTGAACAAAGGTATGGGAATAAAGGCCACCATGATCTACCCGGCCAAATTAAAAAAAAAAAAATATTTCTAAGACGATATTAATAGATAATTCTGAAGACGCCATACAATTTATAAAAAATGCAAAAACACAACAAGATGCTGAAATACAATAAGATTAGTTGTATATTAGAGGTCTTTTCTCTCGTTTTTTTTTTTGGGGGGGGTTTCTTACCCTCCCTCTCCTCCCCTCTCCCCACGCTATGTCCACCTGTGCTGCTCTTAAGGACTGAGGGTAAATAGAAGAGGAAACTTAGAGTAGATGAAAAACTCAATTAAAATTCTCTTGTGGAATGTCGGGGGCATATCCTCTCCAATTAAAAGGAAAAGAATAGTACAACATCTTAAAAAATATGCCCCTGATGTCGTGTTTATTCAAGAGACACATTTAAATAAGCTGGAAGAAGATAAGTTGAAGATGGGATGGATTGGTGAGGTGATAGCAGTCCCGGCAACAGGAAGGAAAAGGGGGGTGGCATGTGTATTTAATAAAAATGCAGAATACGAGATAAAATCTCAGCTGATAGATAAAGAAGGTAGATTTTTAATTATAAAACTATCCCTGCAGGGAATCAATGTTACTATCTGTAATATATATGCTCCCAATGAATACTGTCCAGCTTTCTGGAACAATCTATATACTAAACTTATTGAGTCTATAGACTTGCAAGTAATATTTGGAGGTGATTTTAACAGTGTGTTTAACCCTTATCTTGACCGTTTTAAAGTGTCTCAGGCCGATAGATATCTAAAGGTCTATATAACTTTGCCAAAAGCCTTAAATTAAAAGATGTCTGGAGACTCCAGCACCCAGATGAGAGAGCTTATACATGTGAGTCTAAAACGGACAAAAATTTCTTGAGAATTGATATGTTTCTGATCAGTGAATCTTTTCTGGGGGCTGAAGTCTCAACGAACATCGGCAATATCCTGATATCAGATCACGCAATTATTTCTTTATCTATGAGGCCTATCTATCAAGCTCTGAATGGAGCTTGAAGCCCCGTGTTTCTGGCGAGCTTGCAGGCTCACCAGAAACACCAGTTATGAAGCAGCAGTCTAAAGACCACTGCTCCATAACCCTGTCCGCCTGCTCTGATGAGGCAGACAGGAATTGCCGGAATTCAACCCGATCGAGTACGATCAGGTTGATTGACACCTCCCTTCAGGCAACCGATTGGCCGGGAGTCTGCAGGGGGCTGCGTTTCACAAGCAGCTCTTGTGTGCTGCTGGTGCAATGCTGAATACGGAGAGCGTATTGCTCTCCGCATTCAGCGATGTCTGTCGGACCTGCTCCGCACTGTCGAATCAGGTCCGACAGACATATGATAAATAGGCCTCTATTAGTAAAATAAATATTAATCAGGGAAGAAAAACAGGTTTCTATTTCCCTTTGTTTCTTTTGTCAAACATTAAATTTAGAAACTGGATGCAATCGAAATGGAGGGAATGTCTCTATCATAAAAAAAAACTACTTGTCAAAATTAGAAATGTTCTGGGAGACAGCTAAAGCTTTCTTTAGAGGACAAATTAAGGCCTATATGATTACAAGAAAGAAGGTGTTAGGAAAGAGGGAAACCCAATTAGACAATTAACTAAAACACAAATAGACAAGATATTTAGAAAACTCTAACAAGGCAAACTGGGCAGATTATCAAAAACTAAAGTTAGAAAGAGAAACTTTTTTGAATCAACAGCTAACACAAAGTGATAATAATAATAATGCAAAATTTAATAGAATTTCCCCGAAGGTGGCTAAATATTTAGCTAATCTAGTCAAAAACAGGAAGAAAAATAACTATATTGGAGTTATCAAAGCCAATGGAAAAAAATATACGTCTCCTAAAGATATATTATCCCACGCTTTTTTTCAAACAATATATACTGCGGATAAAAGGCAAAAGCGAGTTTCTGGGATAACATTAATACTCCTAAGATCAGCATAGAACAACTAAATCTACTCTATAAGGAGATAACTAAGGAAGAAATTATACAAGTTATAAAAAACTCGGCAAATGGTAAAGCACCTGGCCCAGACCAAATTCCAATGGAATTTTATAAAATATTACAGGAGGAGGTCACTTATATCCTTGCAGATTTATTCAATACCTATTTTTGTAATAACAACAAACCCTCAAGATACTATACGGCAGCAAATATTACACTGATTCACAAAAAAGATAAAGATGCAGAATTAATGGATGCATATCATCCAATCTCTTTACTTAATGCTGATTACAAAATTGCAGCTAGTATTATGGCAAATAGGTTCAAGGGAATTTTGGGGGACTTAATTCACACAGACCAGACTGGGTTCATGCATGGGAGGACTGCGCAAAAGAATATAAGAACCACCATGTTTTTAATAGAACAGATGATTGCTAGTAAGAAAGATAAGACTGGTAGACAATCTGACTTTGCCTTATTGCCAGTAGACGCCGAAAAGGCATTTGACTGTATCTCCTGGGACCATCTGTTTACGGCCATAGGTAGATTTGGGATAGTAGGGAATTTTATTAACTATATCATGATCCAATATCTTATATAAATATAAATGGTCTAATCTCCCCAAGTCTAACATTATGGAAAGGAACCAGACAGGGCTGTCCCTTATCGCCATTATTGTTTAATATAACATTGGAACCATTGGCTATACACTGTAAGAAAAAACTAGAAGGGATTTTTATGGGCGATAAGAAATTTACCTTATCCATGTATGCAGACAATGTCATTTTCTATATCAGTAACACTAGGAGAAACATTCCTCTTATTCTTGACTCAATTGGTAAATTTAGTAAATTTAACATTCCCCTCTCCCAGCTACACCTCCCCCCCCCACATACACATACCCTTTATCAACAGGAAGTTTTACCTTTAAAACTCTCTCACACAGACCTCACTGCAACAAGCAATCCTACAGGCTCACTGCACGCACTAGCCCACCAAGCCTCCCTCCACCTCCCACCCTGGTGATTACCTTAATATATAAACACCTAACAGCAATTAGGTGCAGCTGTCACTAATGATCCAGGATAGAGACACTACTTCACACTCACAGCCTCTGAACTGACACTTTATCATATATATAATTGGACATGTTTCTCACACAGACCTCACTGCAACAAGCAATCCTGCAGGCTCTCTGCAAACATACATTTAAAGATCCCTTTCTGCAAACAAACATTTGAAGGTAATTCATCTATCTCCAATCAAGACAATGCGTGCATTTTATTTTTATATCTGTTGGGCTAATTTGGAATTGGCGCTTTATAAATACCTGATAATAATAATAATAATAATAATGTATGGCCAAAAATCAATAGACTGGCTAACAGGTGCAGAATACATAACTAATTATCAAAGTGAGGAGGCTGTAATATCTTCCTTATCTCTTTACTTCATCACTCCCCTCTGAAAAGTTCTGAAAAAATGGATTTTAAATATACTATATATAGCATAGTACTAGCATGGAGGAAAATATGCCAAAGTCTCCAGATTAACTACAATATATCACAATATTTACCTATAAGGGGCAATCCACATTTTATAAGTGGGATAGAAACGTATATGCCTTTTATGACTGGGCCCAAAAAGGACTAACTCAAGTATGCCAAATTATTGATACGCAGACTAAACCTGTTAAAACTATCGATTCTCTGGCCAAAGAATATAATTTGAAGCAAACTCAATTTTTTTATTATTTACATGTTCCCCATTTTGTTGATTTCAATAAAATGGCAGAATACAATCCAAATAGTTTAAGGAGTATAAACTCAATTATTGATATCTATCCATCTGGGAAACATTCAATTTCTTATCTATATAAAAGTATAATCTCTCTAGAAGCCAAAGATAAAATATTAGATCTGTATGCTGAATGGCGTCTAGAGGCTAGAGATTCAAAACTTGAACAATTTCAAAACAGCTTTAGATCAATTGCAGAGTATACCCGTGCCATTTCATTTAGAGAATCACATATAAAATTATTAAATAGAGCATATCTAACACCGAAGCTAATGCATAAATGGAATAGACAAGGTTTTACTAAATGTCCAAGATGTAACTCTTCAGAAGATGACCTATCACACGCTTTCTATTATAGCCCGAAGATTCAGCAGTTTTGGTGTAAGATAGTATACTGGCTTAATAAATTTATACCGAATAGAGTTAAACTCCAATTAGAACATGTTCTATTTCTCATTTACGAGAAGGATATACAGAATAAACACTTAAGGCCAGATTACGAGTATTGCGGTAAGAGCTGTGCGGTGCTAACTTGCACGTTATTGTCACCGCTCACTTACCTACAGCGCTGGTATTACAAGATTTTATAAACCCGGCGTTAAAAGGCAAGAAGTGAGCGTAGAGCAAAATTATGCTCCATACCGCACTCCAATACAAGCGCTGCTTAAGTCAGCAGTGAGCTGGTTGTACGTGCTCATGCACGATTTCGCCATAGATATCAATGAGGAGAGCCGGCTGAAAAAAAGCCTAACACCTACAATAAAGCAGCGTAAAGCTCCATAACGCAGCCCCATTGATTCCTATGGGGAAACACATTTTATGTTTACACCTAACACCCTAACATGAACCCCGAGTCTAAACACCCCTAAGCTTACACTTATTAACCCCTAATCTTCCGCCCGACATCGCCGACACCTACATTATACTTATGAACCCCTAATCTGCCGCTACAGACATCGCCGCCACTATAATAAACATATTAACCCCTAAAACTCCGCACTCCCGCATCGCAAACACTAGTTAAATATTATCGCCGCCACCTACCTACATTTATTAACCCCTAATCTGCTGCCCCCAACGTCGCCGCCACTATACTAAATTTATTAACCGCTAAACCTAAGTCTAACCCTAACAATCCCTAACTTAAATATCATTCAAATAAATCTAAATAAAACCTACAATTAATAACTAAATAATTCCTATTTAAAACTAAATACTTACCTGTAAAATAAACCCTAAGCTAGCTACAATATAACTAATAGTTACATTGTAGCTAGCTTAGGGTTTATTTTTATTTTACAGGCAAGTTTGTATTTATTTTAACTAGGTAGAATAGTTGCTAAATAGTTATTAACTATTTACTAACTACCTAGCTAAAATAAATACAAATTTACCTGTAAAATAAAACCTAACCGGAGTTACACTAACACCTAACATTACACTACAAATAAATACATTACCTAAATTAAATAAATTAACTAAATTAAATACAATTATCTAAATTACAAAAAAAACACTAAATTACACAAAATAAAAAACAAATTACAAGAGATGTAATCTAATTACAACTAATCTAATAGCCCTATCAAAATAAAAAAAGCCCACCCAAAATTAAAAAAAACCTAGCCTAAACTACCAATAGCCCTTAAAAGAGCCTTTTGCGGGGCATTGCCCCAAAGAAATCAGCTCTTTTACCTGAAAAAAAAATACAAACTACCCCCCCCAACAGTAAAACCTATCACCCACACAACCAACCCCCCAAATAAAACCCTAACTAAAAAAAAAATAAGCTCCCCATAGCCCTGAAAAGGGCATTTGTATAGGCATTGCCCTTAAAAGTGCATTTAGCTCTATTGCGGCCCAAACCCTAACCTAAAAATAAAACCCAGCCAATAAAACCTTAAAAAAACCTAAACTAAACCCTGAAGATCCACTTACAGTTTTGAAGAGCCGACATCCATCCTTAAGGAAGCCAGGAGAAGTCCTCAACGAAGCGGCAAGAAGTCCTCAACGAAGCCGGGAGAAGTCTTCATCCAAGCCGGGAGAAGTGGTCCTCCAGACGGGCAGAAGTCTTCATCTAGACGGCATCTTCTATCTTCATCCATCCGGCGCTGAGCGGGTCCATCTTCAAGACATCCGTCGCGGAGCATCCTCTTCCAATGAAGTCTTCTTCCAGAATGAATGTCTCTTTAAGTGAACTTCAATCCTATTGGCTGATCCAATCAGCCAATAGAATGTAAGCTTTTTTTACTCATAACGCAAGACTCGTAATCTAGCCGTTAGTTAATACAGCCATATTAGTTGCAAGACAGATGATTCTCAGAAGTTGGAAAGATAAAAAAGCACCTGGTATTACTGCTTTTGTCAATAATATGCTGTTTCAATTAGCAATAGATATAAAAGATCCTCTAATCTTGCTAGAAACTAAACTAATAATCTTTCTGGCTAAATGGGAACATTTTATACAATCACTTCCAGAACAGACACAGAACCAAATGATATTTCCGTTACGGGATTCTTCCCTATTTCAACAACTGACCTTGTCAGATAGATACCGACATTTTGGAGAAAAGGATAATTTAAATATTTAAAGATTAGTGCTATGGGGATTGGGGGGGGCGAGGGATTCCCTTTTTTTAATTTTTCTTCTTTTTCTTAGATTTTGTGTTGTTTTGTGTAGTTATTCATGTGGCTATGTGTGTGAGGATGTGCTATAGCTGGCCACAGAGCTTTATTTGGACATATACTAGAGAAATTGAGAGTCTTCAATTTTAATATTAATAGTAGATATATGTCTATAAGATCTCTAGTCCAGAACCAGCAATAGTATCAATGGATAGTTTGTTATGTATGAATAAAATAAGGAAAAATTGTCCAAACTTAACTGTTATCGATTAATATTTTTCAATGATTAGTTAAGGACTCTACAGAAGAGCTTTTTTAAGTTCCACCATTAGTGTATATTGTTAAATTATTAATATTGTGTTATTTATATGTATTGTAAGTTGCCTTTATTATTATAGAATATTATGCCCTCTGTGGCGTATAAATATGTAAATTGCTGACTTCATATGTTGTTGGAGACAATTAATTAAAAATAAAAAGAGAAATAAAAAGTTATGCAGATCAAAACATGAAAAAACATATTTATGCAATATTCATTTTTAAGAAAGTGTTATAGGGGCCAATCTATCAAGCTCCAAATGGAGCTTGATGCTCCGTGTTTCTGGCGAGTCTTCCGACTCACCAGAAATAGCAGTTATGAAGCAGTGGTCACAAAGACCGCTGCTCCATAACCTGTCCGCCTGCTCTGAGCAGGCGGACAGACATCACCGGAATTCAACCCGATCGAGTACGATCGGGTTGATTAAAACCTCCCTGCTGGCGGCACATTGGCCGCGAGTCTGCAGGGGGCGGCGTTGCATCAGCAGCTCTTGTGAGCTGCTAGTGCAGTGCTGAATACGGAGAGCATATTGCTCTCCGTATTCAGCGAGGTCTGGCAGACCTGATCTGCACTGTCGGATCAGGTCCACCAGACCTTGTTAAATAGAGGCCATAGTGTGTATTTACTGTAAATATTTCACATTCCAATGCTCTGCACATAGCAGAAAAACATAATTTATGTAAGAACTTACCTGATAAATTCATTTCTTTCATATTAGCAAGAGTCCATGAGCTAGTGACGTATGGGATATACATTCCTACCAGGAGGGGCAAAGTTTCCCAAACCTCAAAATGCCTATAAATACACCCCTCACCACACCCACAATTCAGTTTAACGAATAGCCAAGATGTGGGGTGATAAAAAAGTGCGAAAGCATATAAAATAAGGAATTGGAATAATTGTGCTTTATACAAAATCATAACCACCACAAAAAAGGGCGGGCCTCATGGACTCTTGCTAATATGAAAGAAATGAATTTATCAGGTAAGTTCTTACATAAATTATGTTTTCTTTCATGTAATTAGCAAGAGTCCATGAGCTAGTGACGTATGGGATAATGACTACCCAAGATGTGGATCTTTCCACACAAGAGTCACTAGAGAGGGAGGGATAAAATAAAGACAGCCAATTCCTGCTGAAAATAATCCACACCCAAAATAAAGTTTAACGAAAAACATAAGCAGAAGATTCAAACTGAAACCGCTGCCTGAAGTACTTTTCTACCAAAAACTGCTTCAGAAGAAGAAAATACATCAAAATGGTAGAATTTAGTAAAAGTATGCAAAGAGGACCAAGTTGCTGCTTTGCAGATCTGGTCAACCGAAGCTTCATTCCTAAACGCCCAGGAAGTAGAAACTGACCTAGTAGAATGAGCTGTAATTCTCTGAGGCGGAGTTTTACCCGACTCAACATAGGCAAGATGAATTAAAGATTTCAACCAAGATGCCAAAGAAATGGCAGAAGTTTTCTGGCCTTTTCTAGAACCGGAAAAGATAACAAATAGACTAGAAGTCTTACGAAAAGATTTCGTAGCTTCAACATAATATTTCAAAGCTCTAACAACATCCAAAGAATGCAACGATTTCTCCTTAGAATTCTTAGGATTAGGACATAATGAAGGAACCACAATTTCTCTACTAATGTTGTTGGAATTCACAACTTTAGGTAAAAATTCAAAAGAAGTTCGCAACACCGCCTTATCCTGATGAAAAATCAGAAAAGGAGACTCACAAGAAAGAGCAGATAATTCAGAAACTCTTCTGGCAGAAGAGATGGCCAAAAGGAACAAAACTTTCCAAGAAAGTAATTTAATGTCCAATGAATGCATAGGTTCAAACGGAGGAGCTTGAAGAGCTCCCAGAACCAAATTCAAACTCCAAGGAGGAGAAATTGACTTAATGACAGGTTTTATACGAACCAAAGCTTGTACAAAACAATGAATATCAGGAAGAATAGCAATCTTTCTGTGAAAAAGAACAGAAAGTGCAGAGATTTGTCCTTTCAAAGAACTTGCGGACAAACCCTTATCTAAACCATCCTGAAGGAACTGTAAAATTCTCGGTATTCTAAAAGAATGCCAGGAAAAATGATGAGAAAGACACCAAGAAATATAAGTCTTCCAGACTCTATAATATATCTCTCGAGATACAGATTTACGAGCCTGTAACATAGTATTAATCACAGAGTCAGAGAAACCTCTTTGACCAAGAATCAAGCGTTCAATCTCCATACCTTTAAATTTAAGGATTTCAGATCCTGATGGAAAAAAGGACCTTGCGACAGAAGGTCTGGTCTTAACGGAAGAGTCCACGGTTGGCAAGAGGCCATCCGGACAAGATCCGCATACCAAAACCTGTGAGGCCATGCCGGAGCTACCAGCAGAACAAACGAGCATTCCTTCAGAATCTTGGAGATTACTCTTGGAAGAAGAACTAGAGGCGGAAAGATATAGGCAGGATGATACTTCCAAGGAAGTGATAATGCATCCACTGCCTCCGCCTGAGGATCCCGGGATCTGGACAGATACCTGGGAAGTTTCTTGTTTAGATGGGACGCCATCAGATCTATTTCTGGAAGTTCCCACATTTGAACAATCTGAAGAAATACCTCTGGGTGAAGAGACCATTCGCCCGGATGCAACGTTTGGCGACTGAGATAATCCGCTTCCCAATTGTCTACACCTGGGATATGAACCGCAGAGATTAGACAGGAGCTGGATTCCGCCCAAACCAAAATTCGAGATACTTCTTTCATAGCCAGAGGACTGTGAGTCCCTCCTTGATGATTGATGTATGCCACAGTTGTGACATTGTCTGTCTGAAAACAAATGAACGATTCTCTCTTCAGAAGAGGCCAAAACTGAAGAGCTCTGAAAATTGCACGGAGTTCCAAAATATTGATCGGTAATCTCACCTCCTGAGATTCCCAAACTCCTTGTGCCGTCAGAGATCCCCACACAGCTCCCCAACCTGTGAGACTTGCATCTGTTGAAATTACAGTCCAGGTCGGAAGCACAAAAGAAGCCCCCTGAATTAAACGATGGTGATCTGTCCACCATGTTAGAGAGTGTCGAACAATCGGTTTTAAAGATATTAATTGAGATATCTTCGTGTAATCCTTGCACCATAGCTTCAGCATACAGAGCTGAAGAGGTCGCATGTGAAAACGAGCAAAGGGGATCGCGTCCGATGCAGCAGTCATAAGACCTAGAATTTCCATGCATAAGGCTACCGAAGGGAATGATTGTGACTGAAGGTTTCGACAAGCTGAAATCAACTTTAGACGTCTCTTGTCTGTTAAAGACAGAGTCATGGACACTGAATCCATCTGGAAACCCAGAAAGGTTACCCTTGTCTGAGGAATCAAAGAACTTTTTGGTAAATTGATCCTCCAACCATGATCTTGAAGAAACAACACAAGTCGATTCGTATGAGATTCTGCTAAATGTAAAGACTGAGCAAGTACCAAGATATCGTCCAAATAAGGAAATACCACAATACCCTGTTCTCTGATTACAGACAGCAGGGCACCGAGAACCTTTGTAAAAATTCTTGGAGCTGTAGCTAGGCCAAACGGCAGAGCCACAAACTGGTAATGCTTGTCCAGAAACGAGAATCTCAGGAACTGATAATGATCTGGATGAATCGGAATATGCAGATATGCATCCTGTAAATCTATTGTGGACATATAATTCCCTTGCTGAACAAAAGGTAAGATAGTCCTTACAGTTACCATCTTGAACGTTGGTATCCTTACATAATGATTCAATATTTTTAGATCCAGAACTGGTCTGAAAGAATTCTCCTTCTTTGGTACAATGAAGAGATTTGAATAAAACCCCATCCCCTGTTCCGGAACTGGAACTGGCATAATTACTCCAGTCAACTCTAGATCTGAAACACATTTCAGAAATGCTTGAGCTTTTACTGGATTTACTGGGACACGGGAAAGAAAAAATCTCTTTGCAGGAGGTCTAAACTTGAAACCAATTCTGTACCCTTCTGAAACAATGCTCTGAATCCAAAGATTGTGAACAGAATTGATCCAAATTTCCTTGAAAAAACGTAACCTGCCCCCTACCAGCTGAGCTGGAATGAGGGCCGCACCTTCATGTGGACTTAGAAGCAGGCTTTGCCTTTCTAGCTGGCTTGGATTTATTCCAGACTGGAGATGGTCTCCAAACTGAAACTGCTCCTGAGGATGAAGGATCAGGCTTTTGTTCTTTGTTGAAACGAAAGGAACGAAAGCGATTATTAGCCCTGTTTTTACCTTTAGATTTTTTATCCTGTGGTAAAAAAGTTCCTTTCCCACCAGTAACAGTTGAAATAATGGAATCCAACTGAGAACCAAATAATTTGTTACCCTGGAAAGAAATGGAAAGTAAAGTTGATTTAGAAGCCATATCAGCATTCCAAGTTTTAAGCCATAAAGCTCTTCTAGCTAAAATAGCTAGAGACATAAACCTGACATCAACTCTGATAATATCAAAAATGGCATCACAGATAAAATTATTAGCATGCTGAAGAAGAATAATAATATCATGAGAATCACGATGTGTTACTTGTTGCGCTAAAGTTTCCAACCAAAAAGTTGAAGCTGCAGCAACATCAGCCAAAGATATAGCAGGTCTAAGAAGATTACCTGAACACAGATAAGCTTTTCTTAGAAAGGACTCAATTTTCCTATCTAGAGGATCCTTAAACGAAGTACCATCTGACGTAGGAATAGTAGTACGTTTAGCAAGGGTAGAAATAGCCCCATCAACTTTAGGGATCTTGTCCCAAAATTCTAATCTGTCAGACGGCACAGGATATAATTGCTTAAAACGTTTAGAAGGAGTAAATGAATTACCCAAATTATCCCATTCTTTGGAAATTACTGCAGAAATAGCATTAGGAACAGGAAAAACTTCTGGAATAACCACAGGAGCTTTAAATACCTTATCTAAACGTTTAGAATTAGTATCAAGAGGACCAGAATCCTCTATTTCTAAAGCAATTAGTACTTCTTTAAGTAAAGAACGAATAAATTCCATTTTAAATAAATATGAAGATTTATCAGCATCAACCTCTGAGACAGAATCCTCTGAACCAGAGGAATCATCAGAATCAGAATGATGATGTTCAGTTAAAAATTCATCTGTAGGGAGAGAAGTTTTAAAAGATTTTTTACGTTTACTAGAAGGGGAAATAACAGACATAGCCTTCTTAATGGATTCTGAAACAAAATCTCTTATATTATCAGGAACATTCTGCACCTTAGATGTTGAAGGAACTGCAACAGGCAATGGTACTTTACTAAAGGAAATATTATCTGCTTTAACAAGTTTGTCATGACAATCAATACAAACAACAGCTGGAGGAATAGCTACCAAAAGTTTACAGCAGATACACTTAGCTTTGGTAGATTCAGCACTTGACAGCGATTTTCCTGTAGTATCTTCTGACTCAGATGCAACGTGAGACATCTTGCAATATGTAAGAGAAAAAACAACATATATATAAAGCAAAATTGATCAAATTCCTTAAATGACAGTTTCAGGAATGGGAAAAAATGCCAAAGAACAAGCTTCTAGCAACCAGAAGCAATAAAAAATGAGACTTAAATAATGTGGAGACAAAAGTGACGCCCATATTTTTTCGCGCCAAATAAGACGCCCACATTATTTGGCGCCTAAATGCTTTTTGGCGCCAAAAATGACGCCACATCCGGAACGCCGACATTTTTGGCGCAAAATAACGTCAAAAAAATGACGCAACTTCCGGCGACACGTATGACGCCGGAAACGGAAATAGAATTTTTGCGCCAAAAAAATCCGCGCCAAGAATGACGCAATAAAATGAAGCATTTTCAGCCCCCGCGAGCCTAACAGCCCACAGGGAAAAAGTCAAATTTTAAGGTAAGAAAAATGTTAAATTAAAATGCATTATCCCAAATATGAAACTGACTGTCTGAAAATAAGGAAAGTTGAACATTCTGAGTCAAGGCAAATAAATGTTTGAATACATATATTTAGAACTTTATAAACAAAGTGCCCAACCATAGCTAGGAGTGTCACAGAAAATAAGACTTACTTACCCCAGGACACTCATCTACATATAGCAGATAGCCAAACCAGTACTGAAACGAGAATCAGCAGAGGTAATGGTATATATAAGAGTATATCGTCGATCTGAAAAGGGAGGTAAGAGATGAATCTCTACGACCGATAACAGAGAACCTATGAAATAGACCCCTTAGAAGGAGATCACTGCATTCAAATAGGCAATACTCTCCTCACATCCCTCTGACATTCACTGCACGCTGAGAGGAAAACCGGGCTCCAACTTGCTGCGGAGCGCATATCAACGTAGAATCTAGCACAAACTTACTTCACCACCTCCATCGGAGGCAAAGTTTGTAAAACTGAATTGTGGGTGTGGTGAGGGGTGTATTTATAGGCATTTTGAGGTTTGGGAAACTTTGCCCCTCCTGGTAGGAATGTATATCCCATACGTCACTAGCTCATGGACTCTTGCTAATTACATGAAAGAAATAGCTTTATAGATAGATATTCCTTTATATATATGTATATACTTATATATATATATATATATATATATATATATATATGTATATATATATATATATATATATATATATATATAAAATCATCAGTATTTATACTGGCATAGATATATATTGTACAATATATACAGAAATATTTATTTATACATAAATATAACATATTCTTCCATGTGAAGAACATTGGAATGTGAAATATTCATATTTTCATGTCAGGTCACACATGAGAATATGCGATCGGGTTTTGTGCGATAGTAAGGTGTTAGTTTTATTTCCACTTTTTTTCTCCATTGACATCTATGGGGGAATACATGAACGTGCAAGCGTTATTCTAAGTGCTCTTGTTGGGTTAGCGTGCAAGCAATCAAACTTATAATACAAGCGCACCCCGATGAGCACAAAAAGCTTACTTCTAGAGCAAATAACGCTTGAGTGGGAGCATTAATTAGCTCTCTACTTGTAATCTGGCCCATAGTCTATTCCGACTGTTGTACCTATTATCCTTCCCATATACAGTATGCTTGCTGGATCCATTCACCTGTTGCCACACCCATAGCGTTCTCCATGGCTTAGTCCTTTCTAAGACATTTATTTCTTGATTTCTGGACTTGTCTATATATCTGTGAAACATGTCTATACTTCATTTCACTGAATAACGCATCCAGTGCTACTCTTGACCTCTCATGCCATTCTTTTGCTACTTGTCAGTGACCTCTAGAAAGCTCAGCCATGACACACATTAATACCTCATCATGTTCTTTTTGCTATAAATGAAAAAAGAGCAGCACGGGTTACACAAAAATGATTCATTCTCCTTTCTGAATAAAATCCCATAATATTTTCTAATACATATCTGCATTCAGCCATTTAATGTTACAAAGTAAAACATTTTTGTAAGTTTGCAACACAGACGCAAAGACTTGTAGCTCTTAGAATGTCCTATTTTAAGTAAAGGGTGGGGATTTACATACTACATACCTAATTTTATGGCCACTAAAATCAAAATTAAAGCTTCATGATTCAGAAACAGCACACAATTTAAAACAATTTTGCAATATACTTCCATTATCAAAACATGCACAGTCTTTTTATATGCACATTTTTTGAGGCACCAGCTCCTACTGAGCATGTGCAAGAACTCACTGTATATGCATATATGCATTTTGTGATTGGCTGGTGGCTGTCACATGATACAGGGGAAGGGAAAATGGGATTAATTTTGAAATTTGCCAGAAAATAATCTACTGCTTTTATCAGATTAAATAAGTACCATTGCATTGTCTTTTTATTATGTATTTATCATTTATTCAGTTCTATGGTAATTAGTGGCTCTTTATGTTTCTGTCTATAAGATTCTACCTTAGCGCTTCTTATTATCATTTGATCCTAGTAGTTTGTGAAAAAAGATTCCTATTATCTTTGTGGCTTAAACCATCTTGTAGCTAAGAATAGCCAAACGTCACCTCTAGGCTGTTAAAAAAGGTTACTCACTTATATAGCTATGGTGTTATATTGTGGAGACTGATACTTTTATTATCATATAGAAATGTTGACTCTCCATGCAGGATCTGTATAATTCTGTCTGTCTGTCTTTCTGTCTGTCTGTATTGATGCATTCAGGTTGGCTTTAGAGAAATATGTTTTTTCTGTGCTCCATACAAAAGGTCAAAGTTAAACATACAATACGATATTACACATATGAACTGGCTAATGTTGCAGTTCTCCTTGTATCCTTTCCATGAGAGGTAGGCTTAGGAGCACACATGTCTTGAGCGCTGCATGGCAGATGTGTTTACAACAATGTTTTAATGCCCTTATATTACACAATTTGATGTCCCTGTAAATATACCTGTGACATTTTATGTCAAACAATGATAAACATTTGTATTATTTTCCATTGTGTTTCTTTCACAATGGCTTCTATTCCAAACATTCAGATTTTCTTTGCAAAGTGCATAACATGTTTTATGTCTGTTTATTATTATTATTATTTTTTTTTGGGGGGGGGTTAAATTCAACCCTATTCCAAGTCTGTTGCAAACCCCATTGTAATCAATTAATCATTTTCTAACAAAATGTCTTGTCATTTTTCTAATTTCTAATTAATATAGTGTCTCTTTTTGTGAAATAGTCCTAAAATGAAAAGAAAAAAAATACAACCATGCTGCTATATAATTTTTATACACAAATTAAAATGTTTGCCAATGGTCACTCTATGTTAAGCTTAAATCTAATAGTTTATAGCAAGCTATATACAATATTCATAAGCTATATTTATTTTTGAAAACACAGGGATGATGTGCTGTGTGATCCGATACTGCCATCTAGTGATATTTATGATAATTTGCAATTTATTTGTTATGATTAAAATATATAGTTTAGATCAGGGTGAGTTGTGACTTGTGCTTGTGTGTTGTAGAAGAGTGTGTGTGTGGTGTATGTGTGTAGTATGAGAGTGTGTGTGGTGTGTGTGTGTTGTATGAAAGTGTGTGTGTGTTGTATGAGAGTGTGTGTGGTGTGTGTAGTATGAGAGTGTGTGTGGTGTGTGTGTGTTGTATGAAAGTGTGTGTGTGTTGTATGAGAGTGTGTGTGGTGTGTGTTGTATGAGAGTATGTGTGGTGTGTGTGTTGTATGAGTGTGTGTGGTGTGTGTGTGAGTTGTATGAGTGTGTGTGCTGTGTATGTGTGAGTTGTATGAGTGTGTGTGTGTTTTATGGGAGTGTGTGTTATGTGTGTGTGTTGTATGAGAGTGTGTGGTGTTTGTGTGTTGTATGAGTGTGTGGTGTGGGTGTGTGTGTGTGAGTTGTATGAGTGTGTGTGGTGTGTGTGTGAGTTGTATGGAAGTGTGTATGGTGTGTGTCTGTTGTATGAGAATGTGTGTGTGTTATTACCTTTTACAACACTTTCAAGTTTGACGACAATCAGGAATACACACAATTTTTTTGCCAAACATTGCAGCTATCTTGTATATTACTTCAGACATTTTCTGACCAAGCATGAAAATAGGGTTGCAAAGGTATGTGGTGTCATGGCATTAGGTCTTGGGAAAAAAAAATTATTGTTTATATTATTTCTTAATAATTATTTCTCATTAATATTCGCTATCCCGTGTAAAATGTAGAAAAATAAATGGGTTTATGTTTGGTAGTTGTCAGGGGCGTATTAAGGCATAGGCCAACAAGTCCCGTGTCTAGGGCGGCAAATTTTAGGGGGCGGCACTTGCCCCCGGCCGCTGCACTAACTATGTGGCTAATGCTCTAAAAATATATATATTTTGGCGGCTTACCGCCGAGCGGTCACGTGACCGGCTTTTCGCAGACATGGATTGAGGGAGTCACGCGTGTCAGGAAATTGCAGGGAAAATGTTGTCAGTGATGTGAAATAAAGACTGTATGTCCCTCCTACTGACAGCAGGTGCCGCTGCTCTTGGTGTGCTGTATCTATGATAGTGAGGAAGTCCGTCTGTGCTTGGTGCTGTCACTGGTCAGAACACACAGTGCTGTGGCTCCCAGGTTTACAGTGTAATGGTTACCTCCTAGGGTTACACTTCGCTCACCCACAGACAGGCCAGTGAGTCGCATGCATGTGCAGTCAGAGGGGATATTATAATAATATGAATAACATGTCACACAGTATTATTAAAGTACCAGCATCCATGTCTGTAATATACATACACACTGATTCCTTCAGTTTTACAGTGGCGGGGGGAGGGTGCGTGCTCAGGTGTCACAGGGTTTTTGGCACACCGTGCACGTGACGTGAAGATGTTTGTGCTACCAAGGCTAGGGGTTCATGAAAGCCGGTGTTCTGTTGAGAACTCCAATTCCTTGAAAACTCCAAACGGACGTCACTTCCGGTGACTCTTCTATTTTCACTATCTGTTTTGCCTGTCTTGGGGGGAGCACCGCCGATCCTCTGGCATACATCCCAAGTAAACCTTGGAGAATGAACCCCCTATGCGGAGGCAAAATAGATAGTGAAGATAGGCGATCAAAGTGCCAATCTGATTGGTTGTGAATCCTGTCACTCACTGTGACTCAAACCAATCAGATGTATGGAATCCCGGGAAGTGACATCAGATTGTAGTTTTTGATGAATTGGAGTTCTCGATAGAACACCGGCTTTTCATTTTCCAGACTCTTGGATTTGTGATTGGAGAAAAAAAGTCTAATATCTTCCTTAGGTCAGGGCAGTTCCTATTCTAAGTGCTGCCTCTACTGTTCCCATGCTCTGCATGTGTCCCATAATGCAGAATGATCTGCCTATTGCCATACTTGATTATTGGCAATTTGTTTCAGCAGGGATGGTGGGGAAGGGCTGGCAATGCATTATGCGTATAGGATTGCAGGATGGTCGGCAAAGGCTTGGAGCATAATATATATTTGTATTGTAGTTTGCAGCATACAATATATATATATCTTGAAGTATAATATATATATATATATATGTGTGTGTGTGTGTGTGTATTGCAGCTTACTATATATGTATGTATATATATATATGTATTGCAGTATGTGTATATGTGTGTATATATATATATATATATATATATATATATATATATATATATATATATATATAATATACTGCAATAAGCACACACACACATATTTATATATATATATATATATATATGTTTGGGAGTTGTCAGGGGCGTATTAAAGCATAGGCCATCAAGTGCTATCTGCTATACATATACTGTATATATATAATACTACACTATTTGGAATTTTTAACTGCCAGCCTGTTTTTGGAGCGTGTACTGGCAGCAAGATAAAGCCCTGGTGGATGGGGGTTGGGGGGCAGAAGAATTGTTAGTGCCTAGGGCAGCACAAAACCTAAATATGCCACTGGTAGTTGTTCATTATAACTTTCTTCAAGGATTTTTGTGCCCGTTGGATTACATAAACATTGGGATAGAGGCGCAAAATGAAAGTTACAGTACATTAATTTATGGCAAAAGCCTGTTAGGTTTCTTGGGGTAATAGCAATTGCAGAGGGCAGTGTTACTTTTACAAAAACTGCTCAGTTCCCTAGAAATAACCTGAAAATATAAGTAACCTAACTTAACAAACACAAGGCTTGTTTTTCAAATGTTCTAACATAATTACAATTTAATTATCTTGCATAAGTAAAATGTTGTCTATAGATTGCTGCATAATGAGTAATATAAACACCTAAAAAAAATAAAAATAATAATAGTTATGTTAGGTTTTAATATAGGGCACAACGATGTTGTTTCCCTTTCTCTGATTGTCGTCTCATGTTTAATGGCTGATAGTAAACACTTAATTCCAACTCTGAGCTGGTAGAAAGAAAAGTATGGTATTTCCATATTAACGGGTGCTTAATTAAAAACAGTAACCAGGTAAATTAAAGTTTCTTTCATGTAATTGGCAAGAGTCCATGAGCTAGTGACGTATGGGATATACAATCCTACCAGGAGGGGCAAAGTTTCCCAAACCTCAAAATGTCTATAAATACAGCCCTCACCACACCCACAATTCAGTTTTACAAACTTTGCCTCCTATGGAGGTGGTGAAGTAAGTTTGTGCGGACTTCATTTAAATTTTTACCTAAAGTTGTGAATTCTAATAACATTAGTAGAGAAATTGTTGTCCCTTCCTTGTGTCCTAATCCTAAGAATTCTTTGGAAAGATCCTTACATTCTTTGGATGTGGTGAGAGCTTTGAAATATTAATTTAAAGCTACTAAAGATTTCAGGAAGACTTCTAGTCTATTTGTTATATTTTCTGGTCCTAGGAAAGGTCAGAAGGTCTCTGCTATTTCCTTGGCTTCTTGGTTAAAGCTTTTGATTCTTCAAGCTTATTTGGAGTCGGGTCAGGCCCCACCTCAGAGAATTACAGCTCATTCTACTAGATCAGTCTCCACTTCATGGGCTTTTAAGAATGAAGCTTCAGTTGATCAGATTTGCAAAGCGGCAACTTGGTCCTCTTTGCATACATTTACTAAATTCTACCGTTTTGATGTATTTGCTTCTTCAGAAGCAGTTTTTGGTAGAAAAGTTCTTCAGGCAGCTGTTTCAGTTTGATTCTTCTGCTGATGTTTTACGTTTTTCTTTTCATTATGAGAATAATTTATATTTTGGGTTGTGGATTATTTTTTCAGCGGAAAATGGCTGTTGTTTATTTTTATCCCTCCCTCTCTAGTGACTCTTGAGTGGAGTTCCAAACCTTGGGTATTGATATCCCATACGTCACTAGCTCATGGACTCTTGCCAATTACATGAAAGAAAACATAATTTATGTAAGAATTTACCTGATAAATTTGTTTCTTTCATATTGGCAAGAGTCCATGAGGCCCACCCTTTATATGTTTTATTTTTTTGTATAAAGCAGAATTATTTCCAAATTTCTTTGTTGATGCTTTTTACTCATTTCTTTATCACCCCACTACTTGGATATTCATTAAACTGAATTGTGGGTGTGGTGAGGGGTGTATTTATAGGCATTTTGAGGTTTGGGAAACTTTGCCCCTCCTAGTAGGATTGTATATCCCATACGTCACTAGCTCATGGACTCTTGCCAATATGAAAGAAATTAATTTATCAGGTAAATTCTTACATAAATTATGTTTTTATTGTTTGTGGCTCCTTTAGCCACTTAGTTTATTCATTTGATGCCACACTATGTGGATCCTTAAAGGGACATTCTACAAATAAAAAAAAAATGCTTTAATTTATTTCTGTATTACAGACCCTAGCTAAATATGTTCTAGATTGCAAGTGGAGCGGAAAAAATATTAGTGTTATCTGCTATTCTGCAGTAACAATGCTCCATTTAAATAAATGGTGCTTTTATTTTTGTGCTCATATTGCAAGTTCAAAGTAATATGTCAGAGCTCAAGTGAAAGCCCAGGGAGCGCTAACAAATGTAAATTCCTCACATAATAGACTTCTATGGGGGTGCACTGAAAAACGCATGTTGGCTATCACTTGCGCGCCAAGCCTTGAATGCTTTTAAATAAGTGATGTTAAGGTTGGCTTTTAAAATGTAAAACGTTAAGAGCAAGATTACGAGTGGAGCGCAAACATTTGCGCACAAGCGATACTGAGTTTATTGCAAGTGTTTGCGCTCGTCAGACTTACCGCTGGTAGTACGAGTTGAAAGTAAATGCGATTGCTTAAGTACAATCTATGCAATTTATGCTAAAATGATTACCTCAACTTCAGAGCTCTGGTTAATTGGTTTGCAAAACTAAAAAGTTGCACAAAACACATAAAAAATACATTACAGAGTACACTTACACTCATAATAACGCTATCTAACAAAAATTATTTAAAAAAAAATATTGACACAAAAGTTATAAAGGTCCAACAATATGAGATCTAAAGTGTTAGAAAAAAAGGCAGGCAAAGGGCTTTAACAAAGCGATACATACATGTCTAAAGATGTATATGTATGTATGTATGTATATATATATATATATAATGTCTACATATGTGTGCATATGTATTTATATATGTATTTACAGGCATATATAAGCATATAAACACATAAATACATAAGTACACATATATAGACATATATGTAAGTGCCTTGGAGCCCTTTGCAGTCAATCAGATGAAAACATGTAATAGCATATTATGCAATATTCATATTTAATAAAGGGTTTAACTATGTTTTTGCTGTAAATATCATCTATCAAAGAGGGAGAAAATATATCCACAGTTAGTATAAGAAACAGGTGCATCCAATTCCAGGGACCAACCACCACTGCCCCCTGTTACACTCAAAACAACTTAGTCCAGTTAGATACAAAACCATAGGTGTGAGCTAAACGATCCTACCATTGAACCAAGGAGCTTCTGGTGGGCAATTTACCACGGCACTCTCGCAGGATGGATCTTAGCAATCACTGTTGCTCTGTTGCACACTTAAAAAGATTAAGTAGTACAGCAAAAAGAAGAGAGCATAGCTGCTAGGCCAGGCTTACGCATTTCGGCAAAGGAGCCATAATCATAGCCGGAGGCTTCTTTTTGATCTACTACTTAATCTTTTCAAATGGAATAAAGTTTTTTATTTTATCATAAGAGCTGGACTTTTTTTGTTTTTCACTTTTGCTGTAAATATTTCACATTGCAATGTTCTGCACATAGCAGAATATGTTTTAAGTATTTATAAATAGATATTCCTATATATATATATATATATATATATATATATGTATCTATACCTATATATAATCATGTGTATATATATATATATATATATATATATATATGTGTGTGTGTTTCTATAGGTATAGATACATATATTGTACAAAAAAAATCATATTTATATAGAACTATGTATTTATGAATAAATAGAACATATTCTATGTGAAGAACATAGGCATGGGAAATATTCATATTTTAATGTGGGGTTAGTATACATGAGAATATGCGACTGGGTTTGCACAAGATATTACATTTTGTAATATCTCTCCATACCCTGTACCACACCCAGTAAACCAATATAGGGTTGTTATAGTTCTAAAACTGCACGCTGTAATGGATTAGAACATGGCATTTTAACACTATAATGGGCCTGTAATCATTTTGGTATTATATTGCCATCTAGTGGCCGATGTGGAAAATACATATCAATGTGTTAGCTGGTGGATTATTCAATATTTTTTTTTTCCTTTTTGTATTCAATTTTGTTGAAAAAAACAAACAAACAAATTAGATAAATAATTACACTGACTATTAGGAATTAAATTAACATATCCAAAATGTAGATCCGATCATTACAAACAAAACCAAGTAAGTAGCTCTTTAAATCTTATGTTAAAATCAAGTTTCCTTTTATATAGTTACATTCTGTTGCAATTTCAGACTCTCTTGGAGGTTGGGATATGGGTCAGTTAAACAACAACCTTAAAAGAACATTATGTTGTTTCTCAAAAACTCTTATAACTGTGTACCATTGTACAGCGGTTTGTCCTGTAAAGCTTTACATACACAACTTACTTTGTGCAAAACAACATGAAGATGTAAGTTTCATTTGCTATAGTTGTACCTAAAACGTATTAAACATAACAATCACTAATACACAAATCTACATGTGATGTGAAGCATTGGGAGTTTTGTGATGTGCTCATGTCCGGAGCACTATATGGCAGCAGTTTTGCAAGAATTGTATCAATTTGCAAGAGCACTATTTACTGCCATTTAGTGCTCCAGACACCTATATATGTACTGGATATCTTCAACAAAGAATACCATTACAACTAAGGATCTCTGAGAATAGAAGTACATTATAAAAAACAATTAAATTGTATGCTCTGTCTAAATCACAAAAGAAAGATGTTGGGGTTTCATATCCATTTAATATCATATTGATTTAAAGAGACATTCTGGTAAAAATCAAAATGACATTGTACACAAGATTTTTCTTTGCATTAATGTTGTGTAGCTGATCCATTTATAGAGCCCATCTGGGAGTGATTTGTAACAATGTATAGCTTTGCTTATTTTTAAATAACATTGTGCTGATTTTCAGACTCCTAACCAAGTCCCAAAGTGTTAGCTATATACTGAAGTCTACAGACTCCAGCTGGCTCCTGTTTGTCTCATGGGTCTTTTCATATGCAGGGAAGGGGGGTGGGATGTCTGCTCATCCTAATTTTCCAGCCCCTTTCACTGGGTGTCCCAGCCTAACCTCACCAACAGTGCTAAACTGGGAGCTTCTAAGGAAGTTTTTAACAGGTTTTATGCTGGATTTTTACATCAGTATCTGTGCATATTATTCTTTATAGTAGTGTCTATTACATGCAGTTATATGAAAATTGGTGTATACTGTCCCTTTAATTACATCTTTGAATAGAAACATATTTGCAATATATATGTATTGGCAAAAATGCTTCTAGTAAAAGTTATCAATGTTTTAGTGTAAATATTTTTCTCTGCATGTGCATGTGAAGCATAGATAGACATTCTCAGTGCACCAGCATTTTAAATACTGCAGCTGCTCAGAGCACCAGTGGGGCTTGTATCATGTCAGCAATTAACACATTGAGTTATTACCAGATGGTACAAGCACCTTAGGTTTCTCTGAGCAAGTGCCGTGTTTAAAATGCTGGTGCTCGTTGCCTTCTTGAATACACTTTTGTAACAGCTATAGCTTTTATTAGAATAATTTTTGTAATCTACATTTATTCAAAACTGAAATGCATCAATGTGGATTCTAATTTTGTCTGGAATTTCCCTTTAAGCTATATCTGCTTAGATAACCAAAACATAAGAGAACATTTAATAGATACATAGGGGCCGATTTACTTATGTGCAGGTGGACGTCGATAAATGCCGACAGCATACGCTGTCAGCATTTATCATTGCACAAGTATTTATTGTGAAATGCTTGTGCAATACCGCCCCCTGCACATTCACAGCGAATCGGCCGCTAGCAGGGGGTGTCAATCAACTGATCGTATCCAATCAGGCTGATTGCTGTCCGCCGCCTCAGAGATGGTGGACGAGTTAAGAAGCAGCGGTCTTATGACCGCTGCTTCTTAACTTCCGCTTCATGCGGACCTGAAGTGATGAGGGTCGGAAGCAGTATCCGCTGCTTCATAAATCAACCCCAATGAACGGATACCATGCAGAGGTGGTGGGTTACAACTTCCTGGTATTGCATAAAACAAGCAGTAGACCTACAATAAGCCTAAAGGTTTTTAGGAAAGATTACAAGTGGTGCGCTAAATGACTTTTTCCCTTGTGCACTGTGTGTAATATTTTATTTTAATGTATTTTTTATGTTTTTTATGCAACTTTTTTTAACCCTTACAGTTTACTTCAGGTCTTATGTTGCACTTAATATTCTAGTGCAGTTTCAGCTTTCACTCAAGTGCAAACTATAACTTTTCAACTTGTAATACCAGCGCAAATTTAGCGCAGTTGTGATATCCATTAAAAGCAAAGTGGGCTGCACTAACCCTTCTCTGATTAACCTGCTTACAATGTACTTGTAATATCAAAGACCCGTGCTAATAGTAGCGCTTTCCTGCAATATTGTTTAGTGCACCCCTGCTATCATAAGCGCCACTTGTAACCTAGCCCTTTGATAGGATAAGAACGGGTGACACTTGTGTTATATTTATATATATACAGTATATATATATATATATATATATATATATATATATATATATATATATATATATGACATGAAAATATCTGTTTGGACAATATATATTCTGTAATAGATGTAGAGCAGGTGTTCTCTGTATAAATATTGGGATGATGTTTTTAATACATTTACCATCTATATTACAACAATCTACAGGGAGTGCAGAATTATTAGGCAAGTTGTATTTTTGAGGATTAATTTTATTATTGAACAACAACCATGTTCTCAATGAACCCAAAAAAACTCATTAATATCAAAGCTGAATAGTTTTGGAAGTAGTTTTTAGTTTGTTTTTAGTTATAGCTATTTTAGGGGGATATCTGTGTGTGCAGGTGACTATTACTGTGCATAATTATTAGGCAACTTAACAAAAACAAATATATACCCATTTCAATTATTTATTTTTACCAGTGAAAACAATATAACATCTCAACATTCACAAATATACATTTCTGACATTCAAAACCAAAACCAAAACAAATCAGTGACCAATATAGCCACCTTTCTTTGCAAGGACACTCAAAAGCCTGCCATCCATGGATTCTGTCAGTGTTTTGATCTGTTCACCATCAACATTGCGTGCAGCAGCAACCACAGCCTCCCAGACACTGTTCAGAGAGGTGTTCTGTTTTCCCTCCTTGTAAATCTCACATTTGATGATGGACCACAGGTTCTCAATGGGGTTCAGATCAGGTGAACAAGGAGGCCATGTCATTAGATTTTCTTCTTTTATACCCTTTCTTGCCAGCCACGCTGTGGAGTACTTGGACGCCTGTGATGGAGCATTGTCCTGCATGAAAATCATGTTTTTCTTGAAGGATGCAGACTTCTTCCTGTACCACTGCTTGAAGAAGGTGTCTTCCAGAAACTGGCAGTAGGACTGGGATTTGAGCTTGACTCCATCCTCAACCCGAAAAGGCCCCACAAGCTCATCTTTGATGATACCAGCCCAAACCAGTACTCCACCTCCACCGTGCTGGCGTCTGAGTCGGACTGGAGCTCTCTGCCCTTTACCAATCCAGCCACGGGCCCATCCATCTGGCCCATCAAGACTCACTCTCATTTCATCAGTCCATAAAACCTTAGAAAAATCAGTCTTGAGATATTTCTTGGCCCAGTCTTGACGTTTCAGCTTGTGTGTCTTGTTCAGTCGTGGTCGTCTTTCAGCCTTTCTTACCTTGGCCATGTCTCTGAGTATTGCACACCTTGTGCTTTTGGGCACTCCAGTGATGTTGCAGCTCTGAAATATGGCCAAACTGGTGGCAAGTGGCATCTTGGCAGCTGCACGCTTGACTTTTCTCAGTTCATGGGCAGTTATTTTGCGCCTTGGTTTTTCCACACGCTTCTTGCGACCCTGTTGACTATTTTGAATGAAACGCTTGATTGTTCGATGATCACGCTTCAGAAGCTTTGCAATTTTAAGAGTGCTACATCCCCCTGCAAGATATCTCACTATTTTTGACTTTTCTGAGCCTGTCAAGTCCTTCTTTTGACCCATTTTGCCAAAGGAAAGGAAGTTGCCTAATAATAATGCACACCTGATATAGGGTGTTGATGTCATTAGACCACACCCCTTCTCATTACAGAGATGCACATCACCTAATATGCTTAATTGGTAGTAGGCTTTCGAGCCTATACAGCTTGGAGTAAGACAACATGCATAAAGAGGATGATGTGGTCAAAATACTCATTTGCCTAATAATTCTGCACTCCCTGTATATCTTCATACTGTGCAACAATGAAAATCTCCATGTGATACTTATGTAAGATGAAAGGAAGTGGGAAAAAGAGAGCACTGGAGTGAAATATATTCCACAGCAGAAGAACAGTATTATAGACAATTATGTACATTTGTTTCTGACAAATCATTTGCCCTGAAGAATTTTGGTGCATTTTGATGGCAGGACCCTCTACCCATTTGATCCCTGTAATGTTACCTTGAATAATTCCTATGTTTATAGCGCTGCGGAACCTGTTGGCACTCTACAAATACCTGATAATAATAATGCATCAGAATTTCGTTAGACACTTTGGCCCCTAGTTATCAAGCCGTCAACCTCAAATACGCTGGAATTCCGCAGTGTATTTGTGACGAGGCTAATTCGCCTTAGTTATCAAGCCCTAGACACCGGCAAAAGTAGAATATAGTGACGTAAGCTTCGATCCGCCGGACTCAGTCCGACACAGATCGATTCTTACGTCACTCCAGATGTTCCGCACACAAGTTCGGCACAATCTGACTACTTTTGCTAGTTATCAAATAACTAGCAGGTACGCTCAGCACTTTTCCGGCCCAGCGTACCTGGTTTTCAGCGGCGGATCCCATAGGAATCAATGGGAGTCTGACCGTAGCGAAAGTTCATGTTCTCTGCTGCCAGACATCCCATTGATTCCTATGGGAGATGTCTGCACCTAACACCCTAACATGTACCCCGAGTCTAAACAACCCTAATCTGCTCCCCCCTACACCCCCGCAACTAAATAAATGTATTACCCCCTATACCGGCGCCCCCGGAGCCCCCCGCAACTAAATAAAGTTATTAACCCCTAAACCGCCGCTCCTAGACCCCGCCGCAACTATAATAAAGTTATTAACCCCTAAACCGCCACTCCCGGACACCGCCGCCACCTACATTATACCTAGTAACCCCTATCCTGCCCCCCTATACCGCCGCCACCTATAATAAATTTATTAACCCCTATCCTGCCCCCCTATACCGCCGCCACCTATAATAAAGTTATTAACCCCTATCCTGCGGATCCCGGACCTCGCCGCAACTAAATAAATAGTTAACCCCAAACCGCCGCTTGGGACCCCGCCGCGACTATAATCAAGTTATTAACCCCTAAACCGCTGCTCCCGGACACCGCTGCCACCTACATTATACCTAGTAACCCCTATCCTGCCCCCCCTATACCGCCACCACCTATAATACATTTATTAACCCCTATCCTGCCCCCCCTATACCGCCACCACCTATAATAAAGTTATTAACCCCTATCCTGCGGATCCCGGACCTCGCCGCAACTAAATAAATAGTTAACCCCTAAACCGCCGCTCCGGACCCCGCCGCAACCTAAATTAAATGTATTAACCCCTAATCTGCCCCCCCTACACCGTCGCCACCTATAATAAATTTATTAACACCTATCCTGCCCCCCTATACCGCCGCAACCTATAATAAATGTATTAACCCCTAACCTGCCCCCCTACACCGCCGCCACTATAATAAAATTATTAACCCTAAACCTAAGTCTAACACTAACCCTAACACCCCCCTAACTTAAATATTAATTAAATAAATCTAAATAATATTTATCTTAACTAAATTAATCCTATTTAAAACTAAATACTTACCTTTAAAATAAACCCTAATATAGCTACAATATAAATAATAAAAATATAGTAGCTATCTTAGGATTTATTTTTATTTTACAGGCAACTTTCAATTTTTTTTAACTAGGTACAATAGCTATTAAATAGTTATTAACTATTTAATAGCTATCTAGTTAAAATAAAGAGAAATTTACCTGTAAAATAAAAACTAACCTAAGTTACAATTACACCTAACACTACACTATAATTAAATAAATTATTCCTATTTAAAACTAAAAACTTACCTGTAAAATAAACCCTAAGATAGCTACAATGTAATTAATAATTACATTGTAGCTATTTTAGGATTTGTATTTATTTTACAGGTAACTTTGTATTTATTTTAGCTAGTTTGAATAGTTATTAAATAGTTATTAACTATTTAATAACTACCTAGCTAAAAGAAATACAAAATTACCTGTAAAATAAATCCTAACCTAAGTTACAATTAAACCTAACACTAATTAATTAAATAAATTAACTACAAATAACTACAATTAAATACAATACAATACAAATACAATTACATAAACTAACTAAAGTACAAAAGCTAAGTTACAAAAAATTAAAAAAATAATTTACAAACATTTTAAAAATATTACAACAATTTTAAGCTACTTACACCTAATCTAAGCCCCCTAATAAAATAACAAAGCCCCCAAAATAAAAAAAATGCCCTACCCTATTCCACATTAAAAAGTTACCAGCTCTATTACCTTACCAGCCCTTAATAGGGCCTTTTGCGGGGCATGACCCAAAGAAAACAGCTCTTTTGCCTGTAAAATAAAAATACAACCCCCCCCCAACATTAAAACCCACCACCTACATACCCCTACTCTAACTCAAACCCCCCTTAAATAAACCTAACACTACCCCCTGAAGATCATCCTACCTTTAGCTGTCTTCAGCCAGCCGACCACCGATGGAACAGAAGAAGACATCCGGAGCGGCAGAAGTCATCATTCAAGGGGCGCTGAAGAAGTCTTCCATCCGATTGAAGTCTTCATCCAAGCGGCGTCTTCAATCTTCATCCATCCAGAGCGGAGCGGAGCTATCTTCAGACGAGCTGACGCAGAGCCATCCTCTTCTTCCCGACGACTAACGGTACCTTTAAGTGACGTCATCCAAGATGGGGTCCCTTCAATTCCGATTGGCTGATAGGATTCTATCAGCCAATCGGAATTCAGGTAGAAAAAATCTGATTGGCTGAAGTTCAATCCAATTGGCTGATCCAATCAGCCAATCAGATTGAGCTTGCATTCTATTGGCTGATCGGAACAGCCAATAGAATGCAAGCTCAATCTGATTGGCTGACTGGATCAGCCAATCGGATTGAACTTCAATCTGATTGGCTGATTAAATCAGCCAATCAGATTTTTCATACCTTAATTCTGATTGGCTGATAGAATCCTATCAGCCAATCGGAATTGAAGGGACGCCATCTTGGATGACGTCACTTAAAGGTACCGTCAATCGTCGTTAGTCGTCGGGAAGAAGAGGATGGCTCCCCGTCGGCTCGTCTGAAGATGGCTCCGCTCCGCTCCAGATGGATGAAGATTGAAGACGCCGCTTGGATGAAGACTTCAGTCGGATGGAAGACCTCTTCAGCGCCCCTTGGATGATGACTTCAATCGGATGGAAGACCTCTTCAGCGCCCCTTGGATGATGACTTCTGCCGCTCCAGATCTCTTCTTCAGTTCCATCGATGGGTCGGCTGGCTGAAGATGGCTAAAGGTAGGATGATCTTCAGGGGGGTAGTGTTAGGTTTATTTAAGGGGGGTTTGGGTTAGAGTAGGGGTATGTGGGTGGTGGGTTTTAATGTTGGGGGGGTTGTATTTTTATTTTACAGGCAAAAGAGCTGTTTTCTTTGGGGCATGCCCCGCAAAAGGCCCTTTTAAGGGCTGGTAAGATAATAGAGCTGGTAACTTTTTAATGTAGAATAGGGTAGGGAATTTTTTTATTTAGGGGGCTTAGATTAGGTGTAAGTAGCTTAAAATTGTTGTAATATTTTTGAAATGTTTGTAAATTATTTTTTTTATTTTTTGTAACTTAGATTTTTTATTTTTTGTACTTTAGTTAGTTTATTTAATTGAATTTAATTGTAGTTATTTGTAGCTATTTTATTTAACTAATTTAATGATAGTGTAGTGTTAGGTTTAATTGTAACTTAGGTTAGGATTTATTTTACAGGTAATTTTGAATTTCTTTTAGCTAGGTAGTTATTAAATAGTTAATAACTATTCTAACTAGCTCAAATAAATACAAAGTTACCTGTAAAATAAATATAAATCCTAAAATAGCTATAATAACTACAATGTAATTATTAATTACATTGTAGCTATCTTAGGGTTTATTTTACAGGTAAGTATTTAGTTTTAAATAGGATTAATTTATTAAAGTATAGTGTAGTGTTAGGTGTAACTTAGATTAGTTTTTATTTTACAGGTAAATTTCTCTTTATTTTAACTAGGTAGCTATTAAATAGTTAATAACTATTTAATAACTATTGTACCTAGTTAAAATAAATTGAAAGTTGCCTGTAAAATAAAAATAAATCCTAAGATAGCTACAGTATAATTATTATTTATATTGTAGCTATATTAGGGTTTATTTTAAAGGTAAGTATTTAGTTTTAAATAGGATTAATTTAGTTAATAAGATAAATATTATTTAGATTTATTTAATTAATATTTAAGTTAGGGGGGTGTTAGGGTCTTAGACTTAGGTTTAGGGGTTAATAATTTTATTACAGTGGCGGCGGTGTAGGGGGGGGCAGGATAGGGGTTAATAAATTTATTATAGGTGGCGACGGTGTAGGGGGCAGATTAGGGGTTAATAAGTTTAATATAGGTTGTGGCGGGGTCCGGGAGCGGCGGTTTAGGGGTTAAACGATTTATTTAGTTGCGGCGAGGTCCGGGATCCGCAGGATAGGGGTTAATAACTTTATTATAGGTGGCGGCGGTATAGGGGGGCAGGATAGGGGTTACTAGGTATAATGTAGGTGGCGGCAGTGTCCAGGTGTGGCGGTTTAGGGGTTAATACATTTATAAGAGTTGCGACGGGGTCTAGGAGCGGCAGTTTAGGGGTTAATAACTTTATTTAGTTGCGGGGGTGCTCTGGGGGCGCCGGTATAGGGGGTAAAACAGTATAGTTAGTGTGGGTGCTTAGTGACAGCTTGTCAATAAAGCTGTCAAAAAGCCGAAGAACAGAGAGATCGGATGAGTGATAACTATCACAGTCCGCTGCTCATCGCCCCGTACTTGGTGCGCGGCTTTTTGACAGATTTATTGATAACTTTGGCAAGATTTTTCAGGTCCGCGGCGGCAATGGTAGGCGAGTTTAGGCTGGCGTATTGGGCTAATAGTCACACTGCCCTTAACCCTCCTAACCTCAATCTCCCACCACATTTAACCCCTAACCATTGGCCCACCACACTTAAAGGGACATTAAACCATACTACTGTCTTTCCTCCTGTGCCTTCAGCTCTATTCAAACCTAGTCTCTTATTTTAACTCTTCAAAAGTGCTGGTTAGTGAAGTGGGCACTGCCATCTTGCAATTTAGATATTCTTGTACCAGACAGAACTCTTGTACTGCGACAGAAGTGGAGTTTATTCACAGATCATTGATACTGTTGTCCTTTCGAAAAGCATTATAATGCACCTCAGTTTAGTGTACAATATACAGAGAGGGAGCTGTACATTTTTAAAGAAGCTGCATTTCTTATCTTGCTAATCCAATGCAAGGTACAGTTGTCAAAAAGCCAGAAATGTCATAGATCTGTGAAAGTGCACTTCTTATGTCACAGGATGTAACAAAATGTGCGTAACAATATGGCGGTGCTCGGTATAAGAATGCAGAAGTTTACAAAGAGGCTAATGGATTAGAATAAGAGAATGGCTTTAAAGAGAGCTGCAGTACCGGAGGGACCATGTATATAAATCTAAAGATTGTGTTGTAGAAACATTGTTTGAGCAAGATATGGTGTAAGTCATACCATATGGTGTAATGTATGTTTGCTAAATGCATGTATGTAGTATCTATGCATTTTAGTGAGTAAATTATATGTTTAGTTTAATGCCCCGTTAAGCCCCCAAATGCTCATTACCTGCTGCAATAGGATTAATGCATCTTATTATTGGTACTTCTACTGACTGATATGAATATTCAAACCAACCAATAAGAATTATGACGATTCAATTAAATCAGCCAATCCAATAGGGATTAAAAAGGTTGGTAATGGTAACACCCCTTTATTTACCTGAAAACAGCTGTGAAGAATCAGAAGATAGCAAAGGTTCACAAGAGAACCGTTTCCAGTAAAGAAGATGGAGGAGAAGACATAAAACTGTGAGCAGAAATGTGTTTTTTACTTTTAGGAGTTTTTTTAAGTAAATTTTAAAGTAATTTAGAGATTTGGGATAGTGTTAGTGTCCCTTTTGAGGACCACCTTAGTGTGAACAATTGGAGTTTGTCCCATAGGGTGTAAATCCCCTTAGGGAGGCCATTTGGGGGTGGTCTTTAGAGGGAGGGTTGTCACCTTAGGGGGATCTCAGTTAGTGGGGTTAAGCTTAGAGGGTGATTATCAAGGAGTTATCTGTGATGCAGGTTAGTAGTTAGGGGAGGTTAATTGTTAAGTACAGTTGGGATCAACGTTAGTGGGCTTAATTGCGGTGGAAAATTATGGGTTTATGTTTGTTGAGGTTGGGATGCAGTTTAGGGGATTAAGTGCTGTGAGTAGTCTGCAGTTAGAGCTTACTGTAACAGTGGGTCCAGTAATTAAGAGGTTCAGTGTTCAGGGATTTCAGTGATTAGTGATTTCTGTGCAGAAGTGGGTTTGCCTGTTAGGGGGTTAAATGTGGGATGAGAATATGGCAGATAGGAGGTTAAGTGCAGTTGAGGGTTCATAGGTTAGAGGTTTTAAGTGTGTCGGGGTTCAGTAATTAGAAGCTGAGATGGGGTTGCAGTTGGGGGGGTTTCAGTTAGGGTTGCATACAAAGAGAGAAGCACTCTACCAGGAACGAACAACAGCTCATCAGCTAGTTCTATGGCGATTTACCACCTGGAAGCAGTCTCTTTTAGACCAGTGTGCTTTTCACAAAGGAAAACATTCCTGAAGTATATCAGTCTGATCCCGCCAATTAAGGTCAGTCCAGCCCCGAAATACCAGGCAATTCGCCTCTGAACAAGGAACATGACAACCCCAGACGATCGTTTCGGCCTCCTATGGGCCTCGTCAGTGAGGTGCAGCCACATTCCTCTAAGCACACTAAGCAAGTAGTCCACATCTGGTTTCCCCCATCACCCATAGGGAGACTTCCCCAGGGTCATATTCATTTGCATACAAAGAGAGAAGCGCTCTACCAGGAATGAACAACAGCTCATCAGCTAGTTCTATGGCGATTTACCACCTGGAAGCAGCCTCTTTTAGACCAGTGTGCTTGTCACAAAGGAAAACTTTCCTGAAGTATATCAGTCTGATCCCGCCAAATAAGGTCAGTCCAGCCCCGAAATACAAGGCAATTCTCTTCTGAACAAGGAACATGACAACCCCAGACGATCATTTCAGTCTCCTATGGGCCTCGTCAGTGAGGTGCAGCCACATTTCTCTAAGCACACTGGGCAAAGAGTCCAAGTCTGGTTTCCCCTATCACCCATAGGGAGACTTCCCCAGGGTCATATTAATTTGCATACAAAGAGAGAAGCGCTCTACCAGGAACGAACAACAGCTCATCAGCTAGTTCTATGGCGATTTACCACCTGGAAGCAGCCTCTTTTAGACCAGTGTGCTTGTCACAAAGGAAAACTTTCCTGAAGTATATCAGTCTGATCCTGCCAAATAAGCTCTGTCCAGCCCCGAAATACCAGGCAATTCTCCTCTGAACAAGGAACATGACAACCCCAGACAATCGTTTCGGCCTCCTATGGGCCTCGTCAGTGAGGTGCAGCCACATTTCTCTAAGCACACTGGGCAAGGAGTCCACGTCTGGTTTCCCCCATCACCCATAGGGAGACTTCCCCAGGGTCATATTAATTTGCATACAAAGAGAGAAGCGCTCTACCAGGAACGAACAACAGCTCATCAGCTAGTTCTATGGTGATTTACCACCTGGAAGCAGCCTCTTTTAGACCAGTGTGCTTTTCACAAAGGAAAACTTTCCAGAAGTATATCAGTCTGATCCCGCCAATTAAAGTGATGGTAAACTCTCCCCTTTTTAAAATCAGATCTGGAATGTAAGCGCTATTTTAGATGGAGTTTTATTCATCATGTGCAATGAAGATGCACTATAACTTAGTTATTAATATAGATATGAAATTCAAATACACTTCAAAAGTAAATTTTCCTGTCAGCTAAAGGATTGAATTACTCTCCAATCAATGCTCTAGCTACAACAAAAATGCCATATGGGGAGAGCACTGATTGGACAACAATTCAATCTGTTAGCTCACAGAAAATTTTACTTTTGAAGTGGGCGGAGGAGCATGCAGTATTTGAATTTCATATCTATATTAATAACTAAGTTATAGCGCATCTTCATTACAGCTAATGAATTAAACTCCATCTAAAATAGCGCTTACATTCCAGATCTGATTTTAAAAAGGGGAGAGTTTACCATCACTTTAAGGTCAGTCCAGCCCCAAAATACCAGGCAATTCTCCTCTGAACAAGGAACATGACAACCCCAGACAATCGTTTTGGCCTCCTATGGGCCTCGCCAGTGAGGTGCAGCCACATTCCTCTAAGCACACAGGGCAAGGAGTCCACATCTGGTTTCCCCCATCACCCATAGGGAGACTTCCCCAGGGTCATATTAATTTGCATAAAAAGAGAGAAGCGCTCTACCAGGAACGGACAACAGCTCATCGGCTAGTTCTATGGCGATTTACCACCTGGAAGCAGCCTCTTTTAGACCAGTGTGCTTTTCACAATGGAAAATTTTCCTGAAGTATATCAGTCTGATCCCGCCAATTAAGGTCAGTCCAGCCCCGAAATACCAGGCAATTCTCCTCTGAACAAGGAACATGACAACCCCAGACGATCGTTTTGGCCTCCTATGGGCCTTGTCAATGAGGTGCAGCCACATTTCTCTAAGCACACTGGGCAAGGAGTCCACGTCTGGTTTCCCCCATCACCCATAGGGAGACTTCCCCAGGGTCATATTAATTTGCATACAAAGAGAGAAGCGCTCTACCAGGAATGAACAACAGCTCATCAGCTAGTTCTATGGCGATTTACCACCTGGAAGCAGCCTCTTTTAGACTAGTGTGCTTTTCACAAAGGAAAACTTTCCTGAAGTATATCAGTCTGATCCCGCCAATTAAGTTCAGTCCAGAAATACCAGGCAATTCTCCTCTGAACAAGGAACATGACAACCCCAGACGATCATTTCGGCCTCGTCAGTGAGGTGCAGCCACATTCCTCTAAGCACACTGAGCAAGGAGTTCACGTCTGGTTTCCCCATCACCCATAGGGAGACTTCCCCAGGGTCATATTAATTTGCATACAAAGAGAGAAGCGCTCTTCCAGGAACAAACAACAGCTCATCAGCTAGTTCTATGGCGATTTACCACCTGCAAGCAGCCTCTTTTAGACCAGTGTGCTTTTCACAAAGGAAAAGTTTCAATTAGGGTTATATATATCTATTTTTCACTGGAAGAATAAGAAACTAACACATTATAGAATTTTGTTGAGGCTTCATTTGTTATTCTTTCAATTCATTTTGGTGGCAGTTTGTTATTTGTTTTCATATAAAAGCAAAGCTTAACAAAATGTATGTTGATTTTTGAAAAGCAATCGATATAGGTGCAGAGTCACGGGTGTAACCAGGATTAGCTGCTATATTTATATTTTTACATAACAAATTAAAAATGCATAAAAGAAAAACATTTAAACACTTTGCGTGCAGGTGTTTCCTGTTGGGCGGAGCTAGCGGAGGTTAGGCTAGCACGGAGCTCTGAGGAAAAGAGCCAACCTACATCGACCCTAAGCTTTTGGCTTCCTTGGCCCGTGTTCACAGTGGCCTGGAAGGTGTAGCTAACATCACTACTTGCTGGGAAGTCTCACATACTCCTAAGAGGCCCTGTCGGCTAGGGTCTGACAGCAGGCGATGTCAATCTGAAGGTGCCGCATCCCGGAAACAAGGAGGAGCAAGACAGAGCCAACTCTGCTAACAGAGTCTACAGTGAGCGCGGAGTACAGCGGCAGAGACGCCGAAAAAAGGGCAGCCACCTGCATAGAAGGCGAGTGAGCAGAGACTCAACACAGTGCCCGGCGGACTGAAAACTCCAGCGGGGGATATGAAACCAGCCCATCTTAATGCTGAGGACTCAGAGCTGTGAGTAATAGCGGGGGCTCCCCTGCATGATCATTGTCCATAACTAGATACGCTTGACTGTATAAGCAGACACGCTGGGGACTGAGCACGGCTAAAGGGATTGCTGTTTGACTGCTTGCATTTAAAAATTGACGCTCGCACTAACAAACTTTGTACCTACGGCTCAACTTTATCCATAATTATATGCAGGAGCAGATTAGCTACAATAATCTGCTCGAAACTGAAGTATTTCAGTATGGTGAAGCCTGACTTGTGAGCAACAGCTGGGGTGCCCCTGCAGGAATTTTTCCTATAACGAGACATAGCTGGTACGATAAACAGGTACACTGGGGTTTGATTACACCTAAAAAAAGTTGAACTGAGACTGCTTTCCGGTTTGCCTGCTTGTATCTATATTTAAACCCTGTCTGCTTGTACTAACAACTCTGTGCTTACGGTCCAATCCTAACAATAATCACATAGAGGATCATACTATCTGGAACAAAAAGTACTGCTGGCAAAGATAAAAATATTAGTCCAGATATAGGACAGAACTATTTGCGATAATAGCTGACTTTGATACCAGAATTTAATAGGAATGACCGTACACGACATTGTTTGCTAAGGAGGGGTGTGGCAGGCAGGCCTGAAAGAGGGCAAGTAGCCACATAGAAGGCGAGTGGCAAAATTGTTCAGTGAGTCACCTCAGTGCCCAGCTGATTTAGACTCTCAGTTAAAAATAAAGAGAGAGAAGGGGAGAGTTGAAGAAAAAAAGAGGGGAAAGAAAAGGAAAGTCTTTTGAAAGTTTTCCAACACTGTCAAACCGGACTTGCTAGCAACAGCTTGGGATCCCTTGCATGACCTTTCTTTAATTGCTGTTTTGCTGAGGAGCATAAGCGGGCAAGTTGGGGACTGTTAATGGCTAAAGGGCACTAACTGAGACGGAAAAGCTGCCTGCTTGCACTAACAATATCACGCTTATGACTTAAAAACACAATTCTACTTAAGGGAAAAAATATTCCACTTAGTTTAATTGTTATACAAAAAAAGGCCTTTAACATCTGGGAAAAAGCAAAAGATCCTGACAATATCACTAAGGACCACCTGGCTATTGATTTCTGTTTAATTGAGCACTTTCCTCACAGAGACTGTGAGAGCTCTGTTTATCAGGAGGAGGGAAAATTGTTACAGGAATGGGACAGTATTTCTTCTCATATATGTTTATTCTCTCTCACTTTTTATTCTAATAAGAAATGTGTCTGGGACTGACTAAGTGAAGCAAATCTTGTGCCTGTTCCAGAGACAGTCTGAGGAGTTAGAGATTTTGTTGGGTTATTTTGTGCTCTCTGTGTTTTTGTTTTTGTTCTTTGCTACTTTTTTTTTTTTGTTCCTTTGGTTAGTAGATAATCTGAGGTGTATTTACTAAATTATTAACATAAGGATATTTGCATGTAGTAATAAGGTCCGCCGGTATTGGGTGACCATTCTATTAAGTTCTGTACCAAAGTTTTACCCCCTGCTCTCTCTCTATAAGAATATATTTTGGTTAGTGTGTAGTTATCAAAATTATATCGTAAGGGGATTTGGAGGTAACAATACTTACAAGGTATCTAGGTATTTGGTGACCACTAATTTAAATTTGGCACTAAATATGGGAGTTTAAGATAGCTCCGCCCCTAATACCGTCCTCCCTTGACCTATAATATAGAAGTTGAAATAGTGAAAGGTCAGGGAAACAAAACAGTGTAGTAGGAATAAGATTCTGCTAGTGATTTTTCTGCTTGTGTAGCTATTCAGATTGATAACAGATATTAGAGGATTTAACATAAATTCTTCTTAGGCCGCTTTATTCTTACTACAGATTTAAGGGCAGGTGGCACTGCATTTATCTCACGTACACTAAGATTTTCTTTTTTGTGATCCCACACCCACCTTTTTAACCTTACATACACACCCCCCCTCCTTCTCTATTCTTTCACTACCCAGCTCACTTTATACACGGCACATTGACACAACTACACTGTTGTATATTTTCTCACAAACACGATCCCCACCCTTTGGTCTCACTTGCTTTTTGCCCCCTTCCTTTTCTACACAACACTCTCTGTGATAAAAACACAATTCTGTTATCTCTATGGACAAATATATGTCACACACAAAATCTAACTCACCTGCAATGCCACCTAAACACAAGGAGAGAAGGCCTAAGCCCAATGAATTAGAAACTAGCAATGAGGGAAACTCGAATAATATTGATAATACAGCACTTCTTCATCAGATTTCAGATCTGCTAATGCCTCAATTTGATGTAGTGAAACAGGAATTAGCCAGTTTGACAACTGAGATTAGACAATTTTCATCTAGAATGTCTGAGTTGGAAACTAGAGTTTTGGATATCGATGACAGGATTATCACCCAGGAACAAATAGCCACCAGCCAGGATAAGAGGCTAACTGCACTACACTCTAGAATAGAGGAGTTAGAGGACAGGTCACGCCGCAATAACCTTAGAGTTATTGGCCTCCCAGAAAGTGGGGAATTTATGGATCTTCTAAAATTTGCCTCCACTACACTTCCCAGACTCGTAGGTAGCCAGACAGAAAATTTAGTAATCCCAGTGGAAAGAGCCCATAGAATTGGCCCAGTCCGGAATAAGATGGATGGGATGGTTAGACCCAGACCTGTAATCATCAGATTTTTAAATTTCCAAGACAAATTTCACATATTGAGGCTTTACCGTAAGAACAATGGTATTATGTTAGGTCAAGTGAGGCTCTTACTGTTTCAAGACTTCTCATCAGAAACTCAAGCAAAACGGAGAGAAATGGCACCATACTGTTCCAGACTAATTAAAGCCAACTTTAACGCCAGATTATTATATCCGGCGAAAATTGTACTGGAAAAGGATGGTGACATACTCACGTTTACGAAAGCAGAAGAGGTTCAGACCTTCTGTCGTAACAATAAGGTGGAGTAATCAGATGGATGGGTATACGATAATAGGCTTAATTTTTTTTACGACAATGTCATTCTTGCTGTTAATGCCTTCTTGAATGGAGATATATGTTGCTTCCTTGTTATTTTTTATACTTTTAAGTTTTGTTTATATTTTTGCCTGGTTCCCCCCCCCCCCCTCTTTCTTGCCTTTCCTTCCCCCCCCCCTCTTGGGTTTTCTCTCCCCCACTACCAAATTGCTAATTAATGGCTCACAGACTTAATTTTTTGTCTTGGAATATAGGGGGAATTTCCTCCCCAATAAAACGGAAATTAATGATTAAACACTTAAGCGCCCATAAACCAGACATAGCTCTTATACAGGAGACGCATTTATCCCCTATAGAAGCACTAAAACTTAAAACTAAATGGGTAGGGGAGGTTGTTTATACACCATACAATCAGCGAAAAAGGGGGCTGGCAATACTGTTTAATAAGCAGTTGAATTACCAGATATTGTCATCAGATAATGACAAAGAAGGAAGGTATCAAATCTTAGAAGTCCAAATTAATAAAAATTATTTTGTTTTATGTAATCTTTATGGTCCGAATAAAACGGAGAAAGAATTTTGGGAAATGTTAAGTCTTAAACTATTTCAGTTTGTAGGAAAAAATATAATAGTGGCGGGCGACTACAATATGACATTTTCACATATCCTTGATAGATTCAACAGTAAATATACGGATAAGAAGACGAGGGAAGCTATAATACTTCGCAGGTTCTGTCAGAAGCTTGCCCTTAAGGATATCTGGCGAGCACAGCATCCAGATCATAGAGAATATACGTGCAAATCAAAGTCCTTTAGATCTTTCTCAAGAATTGACTTCTTCCTAATTTCTACTTCATTGATGAGGCTAGATATGGAAACTGATATAAAGGAAATTAAGCTTTCTGATCATGCAATTATTTCCTTAGAGATAAAATATAAAGACCCTATACAAGGTAATAAAGCCCGGTTCTTCTTTCCCCAGTATCTCACTCATAGTATAAAATTTAGAGCTTGGCTACAAGAAAGGTGGAGAGAGTTTTCAGATTTCAATAAGGACTATAGAGATAAACCGGAAGTATTCTGGGAGACTGCAAAAGCGGTGTTGAGGGGAGAAATAATAGCCTATCTGATCAGATATAAGGCATTAAGAAAACAGAGGGAAGAACAGCTAGCCAACACAGTTAAAAACGCTTATTCACGCTATATTCAGACTCCATCAACACCTAACTGGAATAAATATCATAATGCAAGAATAGAAAGAGATATCTTTTATAAACAAATGATGACTACGGAGGAACATAAGCAGAAAGCTTTTTTTGCTGGAAGCTAGGGTATTTCTGCAAAAATTTTAGCTAAGATTACTAAATTAAGGCAACAGAAAAATTATATATCAGTTATAAATTATCAGAACAAAAAACTTATCAAAGTTTCAGAAATAAGACAAGCCTTCCTGGATTACTTTCAAAAAGTTTACGCCTCCAGACCAGTAGACAAAGCTAACAAAAAGAAGTTTTGGCAAAAAATTAAACTACCACAAATTCTGAGTCATGATCTACAAATGCTCAATAAACCTATTTCAATGGAAGAGATAGCTGAGGCGATAAAAAAGCTTAAACCAGGTAAAACTGCAGGCCCCGACGCCCTCCCAGCCGAATTTTATAAACTTTTACAGGAACATCTGCTTTCCCCTCTCTGTGATCTATTTAATGACTATTTCGTTAGCAATAAGACACAATCTTCTCTGTTCGCTGCCTCAAATGTGGTCCTGATTTTGAAGAGGGGAAAAGATCCTGAATTACCAACATCATATAGGCCTATATCCCTTCTGAATCAGGACTACAAGTTGATGACAGCTATCATTTCTAATAGACTGAAAAGATGTTTAGATTATATTATACATCCAGATCAGGTCGGGTTTATGACAGGGAGAAATCCAGTTAAAAACATACGAAAAGCCCAGCTAATATTAGACCTGTTTGCGAATAAAGTATTTAGAAAATCTCATTCGAGACCAGACATAGCGATACTCACGGTCGATGCCGAAAAGGCATTCAACTCGATTGGTTGGGACCATCTTTTCACCTCGCTAGAAGGTTTCGGTATGAGAGGACGTTTTCAGCAGTTCATACGAAAGCTTTATCAAAGTCCCTCTTCATCAATTATAGTTAATGGAGATACATCAGACAGGTTTCTTCTGAAGAGAGGTACGCGACAGGGTTGCCCACTGTCTCCTTTACTATTTAATCTATCGTTGGAACCTTTGGCAATTTATTTAAGACAGGAGCTGAAGGGGATAAGAATAGCTGGTCAAGATTTTGTTTTATCACTTTTTGCTGATGATCTCCTCCTATTCCTAAGTAATACAGCACAATCTATACCACAAGTTTTAGATATATTCAGGTTATTCGGTTCCTTTTCTGGGTATAAGATTAACAATGAAAAATCTGAACTACTATCGATATATAAACCAAGAACCAAGCTGTCCCATCCCTTCCGTGAAACCAAACATATACAATATCTAGGTATAACACTTAGCAATAATCCAGAACACTGGTATGAACTTAATTTTCATAAATGTATCGCGGAGATACAAGACAAAATGAAAATCTGGGCTAATCTTCCATTAAGTATGTCAGCTAGAATCATGTTTATTAAGGCAATCCTGTTCCCTAAATTGTTATACTTTCTCCAAAATTTCCCCCTACTATTATATAACAAAGATATTTCGCGATTGCAGAGGAGCTTCAGCAATTTTATATGGCAAGATAAAAAAAAACACGTATAGCTTTATTTACGCTAATACTTCCAAAAGTTTGTGGTGGACTTGCCTGTCCAAATATTAGATTTTACAACTATGCGGCTCTATGTAAATTTGCGATCGACTGGATCACTGAAAAAGAACAGGTCACGTTATTGAGATTAGAATCATATTTAATAGAACCATTTAGTTTGAAAGCTGTTCTGCATTGTCCATTGGCCAAAGTGCCTGCCAGTATAACACAGTTTGTTACTATTTAAGACATTATAGGTGCTTGGCAGAAGATTTGTACAGGAATTAAAAATAATTTTCGTAAGTCCGAATTTCTCCCCATACTGGGCAACCCAAGCTTTCCTCCAGGCTTGACAGCATCAGTCTTTTCGGTTTGGGCACAAGAAGGCCTTCATTCCTTAGGGCAGGTTTGCCAGGAAAAGAAGCTGATAGTAAAAACTTTTGATGAATTAAGAACCAAATACAATTTACCAAAAAAATCTTTCTATGCTTATTTACAAATTCGTCATTGGATAGGGACTTTAAAGGTAGAAACAGGGTCCGATTTAGATATGGGTAATTTAGGCAGGATAATAAAACTATATCATGAAGGGATTAATAATATTGCACAGATATATAAATTGTTAATCAACTATCATGGAGGAATTCACATCAATACACTAGTGAGGAAGTGGAAGAAAGTTTTGCCTCAGGTGGAAGGCGAGGCGATCACTAAGAGTGTGAGTCTAGCTACTAAAGCGACGGTCTCAGTCAGTTGGCGTGAATCGCACACTAAATTAATCAATATGGCATATCTCTCACCAGCCAGGTTAGCTAAATGGGATGGAGGGGTAGGTTCATGTCCCAAGTGCAGGAAGGAAATGGCAGATCTAATACACTGTATATGGACATGTCCTAAAGTTATACAATTCTGGAAAAAAGTAAACTTTTGGTGTAATAAGGTTATGGGAATACAGATTAAAATTACAGTAAGTGAAATTCTCCTTCTATTTAAATATGACATAGCAAAAGCTAATTTTAAATTCCTGAACGCAGTGATATTAGTGGGAAGAAATGTGATATTTACGAATTGGAAGGCTAAAACAAACCCCAGATTTTCAGAATTTCTGAAGAAAGTCCAGTATCAAATAATATTAGAACAGTATAATATGAAAAACTATAATAACAGGCAATTACAGCAATTTTTCACTAAGTGGAAGTTGACGATTCTATCCTTCCCCATGATAGTTCAACTCCAATTAACTTTTCCTTTCAAAAATTAGGAGTGGTTTAAACAACAAGTAGAAAGGGGACAGTTCCCAAGAACATGGCTACCGAATCATGACCAGTAGTGGGGGAGAGGTTCCCCTTTTCCCTCCTTCTCCCTCCCCATCCCCCCCTTTTTCTTTATTTCTATTGATTTATTTACCTATTTATGATTCACGTTTTTTTTCCCTTTTTGGTAAGCTAGTGCTAATTTAACTGGCTAACCCAAACTGCGATGGGAGGATCACTGGCTCTCTTAAGGTCTTAGACCTTGGGAACTGGTGCACTGACCTCGCGGACATCAGCCAGACTGAATTCAGTTTTATTTTTAAATTTTCTTTTTTTTTTCTTTTGATGTATTGAATTACCTAAAGCTAGAACTAAATCTAAAGCTGGAAAAGTCAGCGATTTCTGTAATAACCTCCTCCCGTAAGGGTAAAGAAAATACTGTAATAGTTAGTAGATATGGGTAGGAAAGTCTGGCTAATGTTACGACTGCATGTTTGAAAATGTTTTGTGTTGATTCTTGTGAATATACTGATACCATAATCCTAAAAAATCCAATAAAAATTATAAAAAAAAAAAACACAACACTTTGCGTGCACTCGCAAACCGATAAATATAATGTCGGAAGCAATATCGTTTATTGACTGCTTCCAACGGCCAGTTATAACTCAATTTCGGCAACCGGTCTCCGGCTGCCGAAAACATTATCCTGTCCCATACAAAGTATCAGAACTCGCTAATCTTTAAATAATACCAGGTTTCCAATGCCCGCGCAAAACGTTAATACGATGGAGGCTGCTGATACATTAACAAAAATTACACCCAGCTCAACTAGGTGTAAAACAGGAAAAAGGTGCTTTTTGAGACCTTTTTCCCATTAAAATCTAACCCGACACGTCAAAACCCCTCTATCCGCCGTCCCCCCCACATCGCAACTTATAATAAATTTATTAACCACTAAACCACCATGCCCCACAACGCAAAGTATCTATTTAAACCATTAACCCGTAATCTGCCATGCCCCCATATCGCAAAATATCTATTTAAACTATTAACCCCTAATCCTCCATGCCCCACAATGCAAAGTATCTATTTAAACTATTAACCCCTAATCCTCCATGCCCCACAACGCAATCTAGCCATTTAAACTATTAACTCTTAATCCGTCATGCCCCACAACCCAATCTAGCCATTTAAACTATTAACCCCTACTCCGCCATGCCCCACAATGCAATCTAGCCATTTAAACTATTAACCTCTAATCCGCCATGCCCCACAACGTAATCTAGCCATTTAAACTATTAACCCCTAAACCGCCATGCCCCCATATCACAAATAACTCATCACTAAGCTAACACTCCCTAAATTAACCCCATTACATAAATTTAAATAATCCTAAATTACAGTTAAAATGATAAATCCTAAATTACAATTAAAATAAAAAAACTAACATTACTTTAAAAATAAAAATAAATAAATTTAAATGAATCTAAAATTACAAAAAATAAAAGTCTAACATTACATAAAATAATAAACCAAATGATCAAAAATAGAAAAATTATAACTAATCCCTATGAAAATAAAAAAGCCCCCCAAATAAAAACACCCCCTAATCTAATACTTAACTACAAATAACCCTTAAAAGGGCCTTTTGTAGGGCAATGTCCTAAGTTAAACAGCTATTTTACCTTTAAAAAAACTAAATTCCCCCTAACAGTAAAACCTCCCACCCACCAAACCCCCCAAAATAAATAAAACCTAACACTGAAAAATCCTAAACTACCCATTGCCCCTTAAGGGGCATTTGTATGAGCATTGCCCTTTAAAGGGCATTCAGCTCTTTTACAATTGCCCGAAATCCCTAATCTAAAAAATAAAAAATTAAAAAGTCTAACCCCCAGATAGGTACTCATGGTTCCTGAAGTCCGGCGAGTCTTCTTCCAAGCAGCAACCTCTTCTATCTTCATCCAGGACCACGGAACTGAAGACCGGCGACCAAGGAACTGAATACCGGCGACCGCAGAGCGTGGAGGATCCTCTTCGTACGATCACATTTCTATTGGCTGATTTGATTCTTCAAATTTAAATCAGCCAATAGGATTTCAATAGCTCTCATCCTATTGGCTGATTTGAATTTGAAGAATCAAATCAGTCAATAGGAATGGCTGCCTATGGCGCAGGAGCAGCTCCTATTTGCAGCTATATATATAGCACACACTGTGAGTGCCGAGCAGGCACACTGTTCTAAACACCTAGAACCCATAATCCCCCAGCTTCCTCTCCAAAATATAAAATCAGTATTTAATTTTTTTATTATTTTCTGCAAAGCTGTCTCTGGCACTTTAAAGCAAGTGTAATCTCGGCACCTAGCCCCTTCCTCCTCACTTAATTTACAGTCGATTCCCCCTGTGCGGTGCAGTATTAATCTGCAGCTGTAAGTCAGGAAATGCCTAGAATGCTGCTACATACTCCCTGTATGTGCAGCAGTTAAATATCTGCCTCTCTCTTACTTCAGCCACATAAGGAATAGCTAATGTGCTGCCTGTTCTCACTCATTTATGCCCATACTTAAATATATACTTATTTTCGTAGGCCTAGATTTGGAGTTTGGCGTTAGCCGTGAAAACCAGCGTTAGAGGCTCCTAACGCTGGTTTTAGGCTAACTCCGGTATTTGGAGTCACTCAAAATAGGGTCTAACGCTCACTTTACAGCAGCGACTTTTCCATACCGCAGATCCCCTTACGTCAATTGCGTATCCTATCTTTTCAATGGGATCTTTCTAACTCCGGTATTTAGAGTCGTGTCTGAAGTGAGCGTTAGACATCTAACGACAAAACTCCAGCCGCAGGAAAAAAGTCAGTAGTTAAGAGCTTTCTGGGCTAACGCCGGTTCATAAAGCTCTTAACTACTGTACTCTAAAGTACACCAACACCCATAAACTACCTATGTACCCCTAAACTGAGGCCCCCCACATCGCCGCCACTCGATTCAATTTTTTTAACCCCTAATCTGACGATCGCCACCTACGTTATACTTATGTACCCCTAATCTGCTGCCCCTAACACCGCCGACCCGTGTATTATATTTATTAACCCCTAATCTGCCCCCCACAACGTCGCCGCCAGCTACCTACAATAATTAACCCCTAATCTGCCGACCGCAAAGCGCCGCCCCCTACATTATAGCTATGTACCCCTAATCTGCTGCCCCTAACACCGCCGACCCCTATATTATATTTATTAACCCCTAATCTGCCCCCCACAACGTCGCCTCCACCTGCCTACACTTATTAACCCCTAATCTGCCGAGCGGACCGCACCGCTACTATAATAAAGTTATTAACCCCTAATCCGCCTCACTAACCCTATAATAAATAGTATTAACCCCTAATCTGCCCTCCCTAACATCGCCGACACCTAACTTCAATTATTAACCCCTAATCTGCCGACCGGAGCTCACCGCTATTCTAATAAATGTATTAACCCCTAAAGCTAAGTCTAACCCTAACACTAACACCCCCCTAAGTTAAATATAATTTTAATCTAACGAAATTAATTAACTCTTATTAAATAAATTATTCCTATTTAAAGCTAAATACTTATCTGTAAAATAAACCCTAATATAGCTACAATATAACGAATAATTACATTGTAGTTATTTTAGGATTAATATTTATTTTACAGGCAACTTTGTAATTATTTTAACCAGGTACAATAGCTATTTAATAGTTAAGAACTATTTAATAGCTAAAATAGTTAAAATAATTACAAATTTACATGTAAAATAAATCCTAACCTAGGTTACAATTAAACCTAACACTACACTATCAATAAATTAATTAAATTAAATACCTATAATTATCTACAATTAAACCTACCACTACACTATCAATAAATAAATTAAATACAATACCTACAAATAACTACAATGAAATAAACTATCTAAAGTACAAAAAATAAAAAAGAACTAAGATACAAAAAATAAAAAAATATTTACAAACATAAGAAAAATATTACAACAATTTTAAACTAATTACACCTACTCTAAGCCCCCTAATAAAATAACAAAGACCCCCAAAATAACAAAATGCCCTACCAGATCTTCCTACCTTGTCTTCACCCTACCAGGTTCACCGATCCGTCCTGAAGAGCTCAGAATCAAGATCAATCCGATTGGCTGATCCAATCAGCCAATCAGATTGAGCTCGCATTCTATTGGCTGATCAGAAGAGCCAATAGAATGCAAGCTCAATCTGATTGGCTGATCGAATCAACCAATTGGATTGAACTTGATTCTGATTGGCTGATTCCATCAGCCAATCAGAATATTCCTACCTTAATTCCGATTGGCTGATAGAATCCTATCAGCCAATCGGAATTCGAGGGACGCCATCTTGGATGACGTCCCTTAAAGGAACCGTCATTCGGCTAGTAGGCGTCGGGAGAAGAGGATGTTCCGCGTCGGAGGTCTGCAAAATGGATCCGGAAGAAAGAAGATTGAAGATGCCATTGATAGAAGACTTCATCCGGATCATGGACCTCTTCAGCTCCCGCTTGGATGAAGACTTCAGCCGGATCATGGACCTCTTCAGCCCCCCGCTTGGGCTTGGATCAGGACATCGGAGGAGCTCTTCAGGATGGATCGGTGAACCTGGTAGGGTGAAGACAAGGTAGGAAGATCTTCAGGGGCTTAGTGTTAGGTTTATTTAAGGGGGGTTTGGGTTAGATTAGGGGTATGTGGGTGGTGGGTTGTAATGTTGGGGGGGGTATTGTATGTTTTTTTTTACAGGCAAAAGAGCTGAATTTCTTGGGGCATGCCCCGCAAAGGGCCCTGTTCAGGGCTGGTAAGGTAAAAGAGCTTTGAAATGTAGTAATTTAGAATAGGGTAGGGCATTTTGTTATTTTGTGGGTCTTTGTTATTTTATTAGGGGGCTTAGAGTAGGTGTAATTAGTTTAAAATTGTTGTAATATTTTTCTTATGTTTGTAAATATTTTTTTATTTTTTGTAACTTAGTTCTTTTTTATTTTTTGTACTTTAGATAGTTTATTTCATTGTAGTTATTTGTAGGTATTGTATTTAATTCATTTATTGATAGTGTAGAGGTAGGTTTAATTGTAGATAATTATAGGTATTTAATTTAATTAATTTATTGATAGTGTAGTGTTAGGTTTAATTGTAACCTAGGTTAGGATTTATTTTACATGTAAATTTGTAATTATTTTAACTATTTTAGCTATTAAATAGTTCTTAACTATTAAATAGCTATTGTACCTGGTTAAAATAATTACAAAGTTGCCTGTAAAATAAATATTAATCCTAAAATAGCTACAATGTAATTACTCGTTATATTGTAGCTATATTAGGGTTTATTTTACAGGTAAGTATTTAGCTTTAAATAGGAATAATTTATTTAATAAGAGTTAATTAATTTCGTTAGATTAAAATTATATTTAATTTAGGGGGGTGTTAGTGTTAGGGTTAGACTTAGCTTTAGGGGTTAATACATTTATTAGAATAGCGGTGAGCTCCGGTCGGCAGATTAGGGGTTAATGTTTGAAGTTAGGTGTCGGCGATGTTAGGGAGGGCAGATTAGGGGTTAATACTATTTATTATAGGGTTAGTGATGCGGATTAGGGGTTAATAACTTTATTATAGTAGCGCTCAGGTCCGCTCGGCAGATTAGGGGTTAATAAGTGGAGGCGACGTTGAGGGGGGCAGATTAGGGGTTAATAAATATAATATAGGGGTCAGCGGTGTTAGAGGCAGCAGATTAGGGGTACATAAGAATAATGTAAGTAGCGGCGGTTTACGGAGCGGCAGATTAGGGGTTAAAAATAATATGCAGGGGTCAGCGATAGCGGGGGCGGCAGATTAGGGGTTAATAAGTGTAAGGCTAGGGGTGTTTAGACTCGGGGTACATGTTAGGGTGTTAGGTGCAGACGTAGGAAGTGTTTACGCATAGCAAACAATGGGGCTGCGTTAGGAGCTGAACGCGGCTTTTTTGCAGGTGTTTGGTTTTTTTTCAGCTCAAACAGCCCCATTGTTTCCTATGGGGGAATCGTGCACGAGCACGTTTTTGAGGCTGGCCGATTGCGTAAGCAACTCTGGTATCGAGAGTTGAAGCTGCGTTAAAATTGCTCTACGCTCCTTTTTTGGAGCCTAACACAGCCTTTTTGTGGACTCTCAATACCAGAGTTATTTTTATGGTGCGGCCAGAAAAAAGCCGGCGTTAGCTACGCGGGTCGTTACCGACAAAACTCTAAATCTAGGCCTTAAAATGGCAACCTCTTTCCTCTGAGATCAGGTTACAAACACTGGCCTAGATTTAGAGTTTTGTCGGTAACGACCCGCGTAGCTAACGCCGGCTTTTTTCTGGCCGCACCATAAAAATAACTCTGGTATTGAGAGTCCACAAAAAGGCTGCGTTAGGCTCCAAAAAAGGAGCGTAGAGCATTTTTAACGCAGCTTCAACTCTCGATACCAGAGTTGCTTATGCAAGCGGCCAGCCTCAAAAACGTGCTCGTGCACGATTCCCCCATAGGAAACAATGGGGCTGTTTGAGCTGAAAAAAAACCTAACACCTGCAAAAAAGCCGCGTTCAGCTCCTAACGCAGCCCCATTGTTTGCTATGGGGAAACACTTCCTACGTCTGCACCTAACACCCTAACATGTACCCCGAGTCTAAACACCCCTAACCTTACACTTATTAACCCCTAATCTGCCGCCCCCGCTATTGCTGACCCCTGCATATTATTTTTAACCCCTAATCTGCCGCTCCGTAAACCGCCGCTACTTACATTATCCTTATGTACCCCTAATCTGCTGCCCCTAACACCGCCGACCCCTATATTATATTTATTAACCCCTAATCTGCCCACTCAACGTCGCCTCCACCTGCCTACACTTATTAACCCCTAATCTGCCGAGCGGACCTGAGCGCTACTATAATAAAGTTATTAACCCCTAATCCGCATCACTAACCCTATAATAAATAGTATTAACCCCTAATCTGCCCTCCCTAACATCGCCGACACCTAACTTCAAACATTAACCCCTAATCTGCCGACCGGAGCTCACCGCTACTATAATAAATGTATTAACCCCTAAAGCTAAGTCTAACCCTAACACTAACACCCCCCTAAATTAAATATAATTTTAATCTAACGAAATTAATTAACTCTTATTAAATAAATTATTCCTATTTAAAGCTAAATACTTACCTGTAAAATAAATCCTAATATAGCTACAATATAAATTATAATTACATTGTAGCTATTTTAGGATTAATATTTATTTTACAGGCAACTTTGTAATTATTTTAACCAGGTACAATAGCTATTAAATAGTTAAGAACTATTTAATAGTTACCTAGTTAAAATAATAACAAAATTACCTGTAAAATAAATCCTAACCTAAGTTACAATTAAACCTAACACTACACTATCAATAAATTAATTAAATAAAATACCTATAATTATCTACAATTAAACCTACCACTACACTATCAATAAATAAATTAAATACAATACCTACAATGAAATAAACTATCTAAAGTACAAAAAATAAAAAAGAACTAAGTTACAAAAAATAAAAAAATATTTACAAACATAAGAAAAGTATTACAACAATTTTAAACTAATTACACCTACTCTAAGCCCCCTAATAAAATAACAAAGACCCCCAAAATAACAAAATGCCCTACCCTATTCTAAATTACTACATTTCAAAGCTCTTTTACCTTACCAGCCCTGAACAGGGTCCTTTGCGGGGCATGCCCCAAGAAATTCAGCTCTTTTGCCTGTAAAAAAAAACATACAATACCCCCCAACATTACAACCCACCACCCACATACCCCTAATCTAACCCAAACCCCCCTTAAATAAACCTACCAGGTTCACCGATCCGTCCTGAAGAGCTCCTCCGACGTCCTGATCCAAGCCCAAGCGGGGGGCTGAAGAGGTCCATGATCCGGCTGAAGTCTTCATCCAAGCGGGAGCTGAAGAGGTCCATGATCCGGATGAAGTCTTCTATCAACGGCATCTTCAATCTTCTTTCTTCCGGATCCATCTTGCAGACCTCCGACGCGGAACATCCTCTTCTCCCGACGCCTACTAGCCGAATGACGGTTCCTTTAAGGGACGTCATCCAAGATGGCGTCCCTCGAATTCCGATTGGCTGATAGGATTCTATCAGCCAATCGGAATTAAGGTAGGAATATTCTGATTGGCTGATGGAATCAGCCAATCAGAATCAAGTTCAATCTGATTGGCTGATTCGATCAGCCAATCAGATTGAGCTTGCATTCTATTGGCTGTTCCGATCAGCCAATAGAATGCGAGCTCAATCTGATTGGCTGATTGGATCAGCCAATCGGATTGATCTTGATTCTGATTGGCTGATTCCATCAGCCAATCAGAATATTCCTACCTTAATTCCGATTGGCTGATAGAATCCTATCAGCCAATCGGAATTCGAGGGACGCCATCTTGGATGACGTCCCTTAAAGGAACCGTCATTCGGCTAGTAGGCGTCGGGAGAAGAGGATGTTCCGCGTCAGAGGTCTGCAAGATGGATCCGGAAGAAAGAAGATTGAAGATGCCGTTGATAGAAGACTTCATCCGGATCATGGACCTCTTCAGCTCCCGCTTGGATGAAGACTTCAGCCGGATCATGGACCTCTTCAGCCCCCAGCTTGGGTTTGGATCAGGACATCGGAGGAGCTCTTCAGGACGGATCGGTGAACCTGGTAGGGTGAAGACAAGGTAGGAAGATCTTCAGGGGCTTAGTGTTAGGTTTATTTAAGGGGGGTTTGGGTTAGATTAGGGGTATGTGGGTGGTGGGTTGTAATGTTGGGGGGGGTATTGTATGTTTTTTTTTACAGACAAAAGAGCTGAATTTCTTGGGGCATGCCCCGCAAAGGGCCCTGTTCAGGGCTGGTAAGGTAAAAGAGCTTTGAAATGTAGTAATTTAGAATAGGGTAAGGCATTTTGTTATTTTGGGGGTCTTTGTTATTTTATTAGGGGGCTTAGAGTAGGTGTAATTAGTTTAAAATTGTTGTAATATTTTTCTTACGTTTGTAAATATTTTTTTATTTTTTGTAACTTAGTTCTTTTTTATTTTTTGTACTTTAGATAGTTTATTTCATTGTAGTTATTTGTAGGTATTGTATTTAATTTATTTATTGATAGTGTAGTGGTAGGTTTAATTGTAGATAATTATAGGTATTTTATTTAATTAATTTATTGATAGTGTAGTGTTAGGTTTAATTGTAACTTAGGTTAGGATTTATTTTACAGGTAAATTTGTAATTATTTTAACTATTTTAGCTATTAAATAGTTCTTAACTATTAAATAGCTATTGTACCTGGTTAAAATAATTACAAAGTTGCCTGTAAAATAAATATTAATCCTAAAATAGCTACAATGTAATTATTCGTTATATTGTAGCTATATTAGGGTTTATTTTACAGGTAAGTATTTAGCTTTAAATAGGAATAATTTATTTAATAAGAGTTAATTAATTTCGTTAGATTAAAATTATATTTAATTTAGGGGGGTGTTAGTGTTAGGGTTAGACTTAGCTTTAGGGGCTAATACATTTATTAGAATAGCGGTGAGCTCCGGTCGGCAGATTAGGGGTTAATAATTGAAGTTAGGTGTCGGCGATGTTAGGGAGGGCAGATTAGGGGTTAATACTATTTATTATAGGGTTAGTGAGGCGGATTAGGGGTTAATAACTTTTGTTATAGTAGCGGTGCGGTCTGCTCGGCAGATTAGGGGTTAATAAGTGTAGGCAGGTGGAGGCGACGTTGAGGGGGGCAGATTAGGGGTTAATAAATATAATATAGGGGTCGGCGGTGTTAGGGGCAGCAGATTAGGGGTACATAGCTATAATGTAGGTGGCGGCGCTTTGCGGTCGGCAGATTAGGGGTTAATTATTGTAGGTAGCTGGCGGCGACGTTGTGGGGGGCAGATTAGGGGTTAATAAATATAATACAGGGGTCGGCGGTGTTAGGGGCAGCAGATTAGGGGTACATAAGTATAACGTAGGTGTCGGTCGGCAGATTAGGGGTTAAAAAAATTTAATCGAGTGGCAGCGATGTGGGAGGGCCTCAGTTTAGGGGTACATAGGTAGTTTATGGGTGTTAGTGTACTTTAGAGTACAGTAGTTAAGAGCTTTATGAACCGGCGTTAGCCCAGAAAGCTCTTAACTACTGACTTTTTTCCTGCGGCTGGAGTTTTGTCGTTAGATGTCTAACGCTCACTTCAGACACGACTCTAAATACCGGAGTTAGAAAGATCCCATTGAAAAGACAGGATACGCAATTGACGTAAGGGGATCTGCGGTATGGAAAAGTCGCTGCTGAAAAGTGAGCGTTAGACCCTATTTTGAGTGACTCCAAATACCGGAGTTAGCCTAAAACCAGCGTTAGGAGCCTCTAACGCTGGTTTTCACGGCTAACGCCAAACTCCAAATCTAGGCCACTGTGAATCTGGCTAAGAGAAAATAGAAACAGAAGGTATATGTGAAGTTTAGTGCTAAAAATAAATACACAGAGCGCCTCCTAAAAGGCTAAGACACTAGTAGTGACAAGATTATTTAAATAAAAAATATATTGAAATTCTATAGGGGTATATAAAATATTTTATAAGCTACTTATAGCTAAAATATACAAACAAGATACAAAAGTGGATCCACTTAAAATTAACAATAAAATATGCATATATCTATATAAAAAACAATACAATTGTGGTTAAAAACCACAACAATATACAATCTTAATCACAAAATAAATTACAATAAAACAGCTGTTGATGGTTGGATAAAAAATAAATATAAAAACATCAATTTACTGAGTAGGTGTCCATAAATATGTAGGTCCCAAACTTTAAATTCTTTCCAGAGAGTTAATGTCCAATATGAAGATTCTATTTTAAAACAGTTATCCTTATATATCCCTCGATAAACGGTGAAATGATGAAGTGTGTAAAAAATAAAAACGTAGTGGTTTTCAAATCAAATTTCAAAAATTATTGTGAATATCCAAAAAATCCTGAAAAGATGATGTGATGAAGTGGGCGTGAATAATCAAAAATGTGTGTACACAAAAATGAAAAAAGAAAAAGGAAAAAATTTAAAAAAATAATCCAAATGAATATTTAGGATGTGTTAAAGTGAATAACACACTTATAAAGTGACCCTTATGTGAATACAAGATGTGAAGAGATGCTCCTAAAAAGTTATTCCTGTGTGTAAACGATGAAAAAATACAGAAATGGATCCTATGTCTCAGGGATCAATTCATTCAAAGATATACCTGTTATAAAACAAATATAACATAGTGCAAAACTGCTATTCAAACTTAGTCAGTAATTGAAAATAGTCTTGATAAAGGCCCAGTTCTTAGGGCCGAAACGCGTTGACATATATGGTAAGCTTCTTTTCAATTACTGACTAAGTTTGAATAGCAGTTTTGCACTGTTATATTTGTTTTATTACAGGTATATCTTTGAATGAATTGATCCCTGAGACATAGGATCCATTTCTTTATTTTTTCATCGTTTACACACAGGAATAACTTTTTAGGAGCATCTCTTCACATCTTGTATTCACATAAGGGTCACTTTATAAGTGTGTTATTCACTTTAACACATCCTAAATATTCATTTGGATTATTTTTTTACATTTTTTCCTTTTTCTTTTTTCATTTTTGTGTACACACATTTTTGATTATTCACGCCCACTTCATCACATCATCTTTTCAGGATTTTTTGGATATTCACAATAATTTTTGAAATTTGATTTGAAAACCACTACGTTTTTCTTTTTTACACACTTCATCATTTCACTGTTTATTGAGGGATATATAAGGATAACTGTTTTAAAATAGAATCTTCATATTGGACATTCACTCTCTGGAAAGAATTTAAAGTTTGGGACCTACATATTTATGGACACCTACTCAGTAAATTGATGTTTTTATATTTATTTTTTATCCAACCATCAACAGCTGTTTTATTGTAATTTATTTTGTGATTAAGATTGTATATTGTTGTGGTTTTTAACCACAATTGTATTGTTTTTTATATAGATATATGCATATTTTATTGTTAATTTTAAGTGGATCCACTTTTGTATCTTGTTTGTATATTTTAGCTATAAGTAGCTTATAAAATATTTTATATACCCCTATAGAATTTCAATATTTTTTTTATTTAAATAATCTTGTCACTACTAGTGTCTTAGCCTTTTAGGAGGCGCTCTGTGTATTTATTTTTTAGCACTACATTCACCTTTTTGGGGGCGCTGGTACCCACAATACTAGGAGCTACAGACACAAGGTTGAGCGCTGTCAGATTTTAACAGATTTATATGTGAAGTTTAATTATTTCCTTATGTAAATGAATTTGTACATGTATTTGTGTGTGTTTATATTATGTATGTGTAAATGTTCATGTTTATTATGGTGTGTGTAAATATTTATGTATGTATTTTTATCTGTGTTTACATTTGTATTTATGTATGTGTATGTATTTATGTAAAAAGAAAGTGCTATGTAAACTGGAGCGCTGCCATATGACTAAAAGATATAGTATAAAAGACACCTGCATTCAAAAACAATAAAATTAGACATAAACTTAAAAAAAAAATGATAGTTAAAAATCGAGTCCAGAATATTGATCCCCCAAGTGGACTAAATATGTCTTGCAGGAAAGATTGCTTCAAACAATTTGGCAACAGTATATTATACTGTATGCAGAGAACAGTACCTCTTTTGCAATGTATCAAATATCCGGTGTTTCACCTGAGCAGGATATGGAAGCCTTCTAGTGACTAGTCACTGTGTTTCTTCCCTACATATTTAATTCTTTGCCCAAAGAACTGCCTTAGGGGGTAGTATGTATTTATGTGTGTGTAAGTATTTTTATGTATTAAGGAGGCTATAAGGGAGAATCAGATTCCACAATGGCCTACAGCTATATATATATATATATATATATATATATATATATATATATACATATATATATATACATATATATATATAATTTGCTATCCCCCAGATTCTTTTTGGTTCCTACACCCATGTATGTAGTAGCCTATTTATATCCAGCCTAAACAGCCACAGCAGGAGGGAAGAGCAGTTTATTTTATTTTTGTTTACTTCGAGAATAAATGTTCCCCTTGATATTCATTGTTCCATTTACATGTTTCTTTATTAATCAACACAGGAAACAATTCAGTTATTTTAATATTTGAACTTTACAATTTATTCTCTCAAAGATTTACAATCACATGTATGGAATTCACATTTGAAGGCTAATATTCAACTACATTACATTTGATAAATGGAATGTTATAATTTGCTTGCAAAAAAAATAAAATAATACATCATAGGTTAAGCAAAAATTAAACATCTGTTTAGAATGGATAAATGTAGCCAGAATTTGTCATTTTTAATGAATGTGTCAAATCATTTGCCCATCTCTGTAGTCTAATGGAAAATTATTGCCTCCATATATTCATTTTGTGCGTGCTTCAACTCAAGAGATGATGTGTGCATATATTGAATAACATTTTTGTGCATATGTTGAATAAACAGCTATATTTTTGCAGTATAACATATCGTTTTGGCCATGTCCTAATGGGTGTAACAGCATGTGATAAGTTGTACATGCTCGCAACATTTACCCTCACATACAGTGGGGCATATCTGTCAATCTCCGTACGGCAGACTCGCCAGAAACACCAGTTATGAGCAGGCGGACAGACATCGCCGCAATTCAACCCGATCGAGTACGATCGGGTTGATGAAACCCCCCTACTAGCGGCCGATTGGCTGCGAATCTGCAGGGGGCGGTGCAATGCTGAATACGGAGAGCGTATTGCTCTCCGCAATCAACGAGGTCTGGCGGATCTGATCCCCACTGTCGGATCAGGTCCGCCAGACCTTTGATAAATATCTCCCCTAGCATGCAGGTTCCCTCTGTCTATTTGTAACTATGCAGCTAAAATTAATCTCTTTAGTGGGCTTACAAAGGGTACAACAATGTATATTTTTGTAATAATGGCCGGTTTGAGTATTCTTCTCTGAAAGCCTACAAACTATATGTGATGTAATTGAAAAATCCTGTGACATTGCCACCAACACACCAGTATTTATACATTAATACAAATGTAAGCCAAATTATACTGATGATCCAGAAATATTGTATATGTAATTAGGGTAGTGTCACTTATTCCAATGATAACTTTTCCAAAGCCAGAAAAATCACCTAAAGTGAGTACAGTATTTACTAATTGACTAGAATAGGCCGGGTCAATATCTTTTGCCATATGGAGAACCACACTGTCTAAGAAGAGATGTCTAGTTAGTCTTATTTAAGTTTATTCTAGGGCCCAAACCACTAAAATTTAGTTTACTTGGATATGTGAGGGGGCAATAAAATAAAACAGCCTCATTAAACTCCAGTTATTTAACTTCTTTTAAGTAGAACAAGTCACGTCTGGATATTATTCAAAGTGTTATAGTCGTTTTACCATCCTACCTCATTCTCTGGGCCTCTTTAGTCTTGACACTACCTCATGTGTGTGTGACACCCACAAATAATGAATTAGGTTCAGGGATGACAAAGACCATTTAGGGCACTGTTCTAAAAAGGTCCTTTTCCATTTAACAATCTGCCCTATTGTTAGGTAATCTCTGTTTACTATTCTAAATTGAGTCTGTCTTAAAGGGACAGTCTACAATAGAATTGTTATTGTTTTAAACGATAGATAATCCCTTTATTACCCAATCCCCAGTTTTGCATAATCAACACAGTTACATTAATATACTTTTTACCTCTATGATTATCTTGTATCTAAGCATCTTCTGACAGCCCCCAGATCACATGACTTTTTATTTATTATCCATTGACTTGCATTTTAGTGCTGTGTTGTGCTAACACAATGTTTTCTATATGGCCCACATAAACTAGCAGTCTCCTGTTGTGAAAAGCTAATAAAAAGCATGTGATAAGAGGCTGTCTGTAGTGGCTTAGAAACAGGCAGACATTTAGAGGTGTAAATGTTATAAAGTATAAAAATATAACAATGTTGGTTGCAGGGCTGCCACTAGAAATTATGGGACCCCTGACTTAACCATTGATCAGGCCCCCCCCCCCCTCCTTTGACATGTGCAATTTTTGACCAAGTGACTAAAACGTATATGCACTTTATTCTTAAGTGTCTATTTAAACTTGGAAATGTTGTAAAGGTAGTAAAACACAAACACACAGACATACTTATACATTGAAACACACACTCACATATAGGGATTCACATATAGACACTTTAGCAGACACGCAAAGAAACACACTCAGACAAAAACACCCAAACAGACACTCAGCACTTGTTTACATTGACCTGACAAGTAATGAGGTAAACTACAGTTTTGTAAAAAAAAAAAAAAAGGAGATTTAGAAAACAAAATATGGAGTTCTGATTATCTTTTTGTAAAGGAAATGCCAACTAAATGATGACAACAGCATGCAGTGGCTGAAAGGAAGGGCCCTGAACTGCCTAAACAATAATTTAAAGGTTAAATGGTGGATTGGTGACTTCCGGAAAGGTCTCATTAGTCTTAAAGTCTGTAGAAAGATGTGAATAATCAATAGTAAGGTCAAAATGTCCTAAAAAGGAACAGACAATGGACACACACAAACTCAAACTTGCACATACCCCCAAGGAAACACTGACAGAGACAGCCTCAGAAAACACACAAAGACATACACACACATATACACACAGAGAAACCCACAGAAAACACACAAAGATATCCACACACAGAGAGACAACCACATAAAACACAGAAAGGCATACATACACACACCCTCACTGATACATCCACAGAAAACACACAAAGACATACACACACCCTCACAGAGGCATCCAGAGAAAATACACAAAGACAAACATACACGCACACCTCACAGAGACACCCATAGAAAAAGCTCAGACATACGCACACACCCTCACAGACATCCACAGAAAATGCACAAAGACATACACACCCACCCTCACAGAGAGACCCACAGAAAAAAAAATACATACACACTCATAGAGACACAAACCAAAGCACAAAGACATAAACACAGACACCCACAGAAACACTAACAGGAGGAAACATTTATGCACCTTGCATCCCCTACCATTTGTGTATTGAGGAGGAAACATTTATGCATGGTTTTAAATATAGAATTTCTACAGCATTGTCAAATAATCATAAATGCACTGCTGCTAAAAAATGTGTTTTTATGGACCCCTGGCCCCACCATACAACTACTACCACACTGAAGTTACAATCCGAAATTGCACAAAGAAATACAAAAACATTTGCTAAGTAAGTCCTACCTCCTCTGCAAATGAAAGTGATCTGCCGTCTGACTCAGGCACACACTGTACAAAGTGCCAAGTCTGTCTCACACTGTGCATAGTGGTTTAGTGCACACTCAGAAATCTTCTCAAATGCTAATACTATACTCCTTGTAATAACATTTCCCATGCTTAATTAGCACTCTGCTGTAGTACCCACTGGTGGCAAAGTTCTTGCCTCATGGGGCCCCCCTGGCCCATTGGGCCCCTAACAGGAGTCACCCCTGTCACCCCCTGATGGCGGCCCTGGTTGGTTGTGCAAAGCTGGGGAATCGGTAGTAAAGACGTTATCTATCTTTTTAACAATAACAATTTTAGTGTTGACTGTCCCTTTAAATTCAAAGATTAAATTGCCTCTCTGGCCTAATTCAGACTCTTACTGATGAGTTGTATTCCTCTGTAGAACTTTAGACCATTAGTCACTTAGTAATGGCCCTGTTTTCTGCAATTCCCAATCTATTGACTGTACAAAAGAGATGCTTGTTGATTATTGATTTGCTTTTGTAAAGGGTTATAAGTATTGCAGTAATTCTTAACCCAAGGAATGGAATTTTTTTTCACAAAAACTTCAAAGGAGCTATATTAATTTATGATGTTTTTCCTACCTAAAAACTATGTTAAAGGGACAGTGTACACCTTAGACCTCTTAAAGACTTACCTTAGATTAAGCTGCAATTAGCCTCCTGCACCCTTTCTATATCATGCAGCAGGAACAGTAAAACAAATATTTTAATATGAATATTGTTTCTGGCCACTCTGAAATAGCTGCCAAGCTCCGCCCGCTGATGACATCATGATCTGGGCTGCATCAATGCACTCTGCTGAATATCATTGACAGTCTGTTGAATCTAACTTGTGAGTCTTTTTTAACTAAAGCATCTTAATACAGCTGAAACATTTTAGTGCACCATGAACTTTTACATTGCGCTCGTTTTACAAGTGGTGAGTTAAGTGTTGCAGTCCAAAATATTGCTGTAAAATGTAGTGCTTTTGTAGTACAAAACTACATAAAGAACTGCACTACTTGCTCACCAGCGGCTTAGTGCTATCCAATATGAATTTTACTGTTCCCCCCATTTATGTCTATTATATGAGAGATTTAGTGCATCCAATATGCAGATGTTAAAGGGCCACTGTAAGTAAATATTTTCTATGCCTGTTACTAACTAACTACCCCAAATACGCTATTTATCAATAGCATTTCATTAACATATCTCTACCGTATATCAGAAATCTTGTCTGCAAATTTAATTGTTTTCCAAACCCACTCCGTGGGTATCCTTTGCTCTGTACCAATCCGTTTACAATACCTAGGTTTCAAAATGGCGCTTTAAACACAAAGTTATTGGTTTAAGTATTTTGAACATGCAGTGCTGAAAATAGTGGGCAGGATAACGTGACATCAGCGAAGAAATAAAAGATATAACTTTTAGAACGTTATGAAACTTCGTTTTGGAGAAAATATAGGTCAGTAGGTTTTAATTAATGTTTATTAACTTAATTATGTTAGTTGTTTAGCTTAAAAATTATAACAGAAAGTAATCCTTTAATGTGCAGTAGACTATAGCTTGAGAAATACCTCATAAATTTGGACATGTAATGCAATACAAAATAAATTTGTACTTGTTATATGAGAGTAAAAATAAAAGTGCTATTGATTGCGCTTAAGCAATGTTAGCAATATTTTTCCACTCCACTTGTACTCTAGGGGGCTGAATTATCAAGCTGAGCTGATCATGTCAGACAGACCGATGATAAATCGGCCCCTAGGCCTTTATGGTGGACGCAATGTCCCTATAATTTTATCTCAAGTGTTTCGAGAGTACCTAAACATAAAAGGTGTGAGAAAGCCCACAAGTCTGAGAGTTATTGGTTTAAATGTATTTTTCAGCACAGTTGATAAAAAATGTATGTAATGATATCTAAAAATGTGCATAGGAAAGAGAGTTATTCTAAAATTATACAAATATTTTAAAGCTGTTTATTTTGATTTTGTATAACTGGGCCTAAAGGGCAGCATAGATACATTTTTTTTCCGTCGGTACAGTAACATATATTTCATACCTAATATCTTACTGCCCTAGGCACAGTCCTTGTTTTTCATGACCATGGGAAATGTTAGCTCCTTTTATTTATTTTGCTTTGTGTCTCATGTAGTGCTTCCTTCTTTTTGTATATCCCAGTGGGATAGTGCATCACTCTTAGTATAAGCAGCAGTGATTTAGGTCATTTACATACTACTAGTACTAAAGCCTGTGTACACGGGCCATTTTTTGCAGTACAGCGGTCCCACCCCTTGTTCTCTCTCCCCTCTCTTTTGCTCTCTCTTCCCCCCTCTCTTTTGCTTTCTCTCCTCCCTCTCCTTTGCGCTCTCTCTCCTCTCTTTTGCTCTCTCTCTCTCCCCTTTTTTGCTCTCTCTCTCCCCTCTTTTGCTCTCTCTCTCCCCTCTTTGGCTCTCTCCCCCCTTTCTTTTGCTCACTCTCCCCCCTCTTTTGTTCTCTACCCCCTCTTTTGCTCTCTCCCCCCCTCTTTGGCTCTCTTTCCCCCCTCTTTGGCTCTCTCTCCCCCCTCTTTGGCTCTCTCTCCAACCTCTTTGGCTCTCTCCCCTGTTTTGCTCTCTCTCCTCTTTGTTTCTCTCTCCTCTTTGGCTCTCTCTCTCCCCCCTCTTTGGCTCTCCCCCCCCCTTTGACTTTCTCTCCCCCCTCTTTGGCTCTCTCTCCCCCCTCTTTGGCTCTCTCTCCTCTTTGGCTCTCCCCCCCCCTTTGGCTCTCTCCCCCCCTTTGGCTCTCTCCCCCCCTCTTTGGCTCCCCCCCCCCTCTTTGGCTCCCCCCCCCTCTTTGGCTCTCTCTCCTCTTTGATCTCTCTCCCCCCCCTTTTTTGTCTCTCTCCTCCCCCTTTGGCTCTCCCCCCCCCCCCCCCCTTTGGCTCTCTCCCCCCTCTCCTGCTCCCTCTCTGGCTCTGTCTTAATTAAAAGCCTTTGCCTCTCTGGCCACGCCCCCATCGCGGCACCCCGTCAGACCACGCCCCTTGTCGCACCTGACCACGCCCCTCACAACACCGGCCATGCCCCTCGCAACACCCGGTCACGCCCTCATCACGACGCTCCTGTCGGCCACGCTCCCTGACACTCCGCTTCAGCCTTGCTCTGTGCTGAGTGCTGAGTGTCAGGATCCGAACGGCCAGGTATGTTTGTCACGTGCAGTCTCTACTGCGCATGACTGCATCTGACAAACATACTTGGCCATTTATTATATAGGATGTTATTAAATAGGGTGCCTAGATTAAAAGTAGAGCGCTCAGTGGTAGCTGGTGAATTTAGAAGATGTTGGGGAGCTAGACCCCTCCCCTTGAAATAAAGTCCCACCCCATATATATATATATATATATATATATATATATATATATATATATATATATATATATATATATATATGAATATATGAACATCACATATATATACATCACATATATATATATATATATTAGTGGTAGTGAGGTTAAAAATAACAAGAAAATAATAGCAACACTTAGCCAGTCTGCACATTATTACTTGAAATTGTTTTCATTAATCAACTTTAGTATTAACATTAGAAGCCTTGTATTGTGATGGAATCAGCCAATCAGAATCAAGTTCAATCCGATTGGATGATTGGATCAGCGGCCGAAGTCTTCATCCAAGGGGCGCTGAAGAAGTCTTCCATCCGATTGAAATCTTCATCCAAGGGGCGCTGAAGAAGTCTTCCATCCGTTTCATCAGCCAATCAGATTGAGCTTGCATTCTATTGGCTGTTCCGATCAGCCAATAGAATGCGAGCTCAATCTGATTGGCTGATTGGATCAGCCAATCGGATTGAACTTCAATCTGATTGGCTGATTAAATCAGCCAATCAGAATATTCCTACCTTAATTCCGATTGGCTGATAGAATCCTATCAGCCAATCGGAATTCGAGGGACGCCATCTTGGATGACGTCATTTAAAGGAACCGTCATTCGTCGTTCAGTCGTCGGCCAGGATGGATGTTCCGCGTCGGAGGTCTTCAGGATGCTGCCGCTCCGCTCCGGATGGATGACGATAGAATATGCCTCTTGGATGAAGACTTCAATCGGATGGAAGACCTCTTCTGCCCCGCTTGGATGAAGACTTCTACCGGATGGAGGACCTCTTCTTGCTCCACTTGGATGAAGAATTTGGCTCGGCTGGGTGAAGACGACTCAAGGTAGGGAGATCTTCAGGGGCTTAGTGTTAGGTTTATTTAAGGGGGGTTTGGGTTAGATTAGGGGTATGTGGGTGGTGGGTTGTAATGTTGGGGGGGGTATTGAATGTTTTTTTTTACAGGCAAAAGAGCTGAATTTCTTGGGGCATGCCCCGCAAAGGGCCCTGTTCAGGGCTGGTAAGGTAAAAGAGCTTTGAACTTTAGTAATTTAGAATAAGGTAGGGCATTTTTTTATTTTGGGGGGCTTTGTTATTTTATTAGGGGGCTTAGAGTAGGTGTAATTAGTTTAAAATTGTTGTAATATATTTCTAATGTTTGTAAATATTTTTTTATTTTTTGTAACTTAGTTCTTTTTTATTTTTTGTACTTTAGTTAGTTTATTTCATTGTATTTATTTGTAGGAATTGTATTTAATTTATTTATTGATAGTGTAGTGTTAGGTTTAATTGTAGATAATTATAGGTATTTTATTTAATTAATTTATTGATAGTGTAGTGTTAGGTTTAATTGTAACTTAGGTTAGGATTTATTTTACAGGTAATTTTGTAATTATTTTAACTATTTTAGCTATTAAACAGTTCTTAACTATTTAATAGCTATTGTACCTGGTTAAAATAAATACAAAGTTACCTGTAAAATAAATATTAATCCTAAAATAGCTATAATATAAATATAATTTATATTGTAGCTATATTAGGATTTATTTTACAGGTAAGTATTTAGCTTTAAATAGGAATAATTTATTTAATAAGAGTTAATTAATTTCGTTACATTAAAATTATATTTAACTTAGGGGGGTGTTAGTGTTAGGGTTAGACTTAGCTTTAGGGGTTAATACATTTATTAGAATAGCGGTGAGCTCCAGTCGGCAGATTAGGGGTTAATAATTGAAGTTAGGTGTCGGCGATGTTAGGGAGGGCAGATTAGGGGTTAATACTATGTATTATAGGGTTAGTGAGGCGGATTAGTGGTTAATAACTTTATTATAGTAGCGGTGCGGTCCGCTTGGCAGATTAGGGGTAATTAAGTGTAGGCAGGTGGAGGCGACGTTGAGGGGGGCAGATTAGGGGTTAATAAATATAATATAGGGGTCGGCGGTGTTAGGGGCAGCAGATTAGGGGTACATAGCTATAATGTAGGTGGCGGCTCTTTGCGGTCGGCAGATTAGGGGTTAATTATTGTAGGTAGCTGGCTGCGACGTTGTGGGGGGCAGGTTAGGGGTTAATAAATATAATATAGGGGTCGGCGGTGTTAGGGGCAGCAGATTAGGGGTACATAGCTATAATGTAGGTGGCGGCTCTTTGCGGTCGGCAGATTAGGGGTTAATTATTGTAGGTAGCTGGCTACGACGTTGAGGGGGCAGATTAGGGGTTAATAAATATAATATAGGGGTCGGCGGTGTTAGGGGCAGCAGATTAGGGGTACATAGCTATAATGTAGGTGGCGGCTCTTTGTGGTCGGCAGATTAGGGGTTAATTATTGTAGGTAGCTGGCTGCGACGTTGTGGGGGGCAGGTTAGGGGTTAATAAATATAATATAGGGGTCGGCAGTGTTAGGGGCAGCAGATTAGGGGTACATAAGTATAACGTAGGTGGCGGTCGGCAGATTAGGGGTTAAAAAAATTTAATCGAGTGTCGGCGATGTGGGGGGGCCTCGGTTTAGGGGTACATAGGTAGTTTATGGGTGTTAGTGTACTTTAGGGCACAGTAGTTAAGAGCTTTATGAACCGGCGTTAGCCCAGAAAGCTCTTAACTCCTGGCTTTTTTCTGCGGCTGGAGTTTTGTCGTTAGATTTCTAACGCTCACTTCAGCCACGACTCTAAATACCGGAGTTAGAAAGATCCCATTGAAAAGATAGGATGCGCAATTGACGTAAGGGGATCTGCGGTATGGAAAAGTTGCGGCTGAAAAGTAAGTGTTAGACCCTTTTTTGAATGACTCCAAATACCGGCGGTAGCCTAAAACCAGCGTTAGGAGCCTCTAACGCTGGTTTTCACGGCTACCGCCAAACTCCAAATCTAGGCCTTAGTTAGGTAGGTACAGTACACTGTTTTGACTACTGCCGGTGGAATATGCAGGGCAGCAGAGGGGCTTTAAGATTAGCGTTTCATGGTAGAGGCAGTTATGTTTGAAACAAACTAAATAATTGAAGAACCAATATTAATCCACATAAGTTAAGCAAGAACAGTCATGCCATGACTGTTCTTGGTTAACTTATGAGTGGATTAATATTGGTTCCTCAATTATTTTGTTTGTTTTAAACATAACTGCTTACTGCTGCCTCTGCCATGAATCATAGTATGATCTGCTATTGTTTTTCACCCATAAAAAAATATATATGGTTTTCAGGCATATGTATTTAAAAGGTAAGAAAAGTAAGCACTGCACAGTACACAGTTTTGTCCTCATTTAACAAAGTGAGCTAAGCACTGACCACAAATGGCCCACAAAAGTAATAATGCAGCCGTGCATGTAATGTCTGTCAGGCTGGGGAGGAGAGCAAGAGGCGGTAAATGAAATATGAGCTTTAAATCCAAGTATTAACATCATAAGCACCCATTTTAGACACTTTTTTCATGTCAGTGAGCACTGAACCACCATGTTAACAGTTAAAATGAGGTGCAGCTCATGTTACAAAATCTTCTTGTAGTGACAGTGTGTAAGTGCAGAGTACTGACTTATGGTGACTTTCTGTAAGCGCTGGGTATTGATTATATGTAGTAAAGTGTTAAAATATTTTGGGGGATAGTGAGTAATTAGTAATAAATTGTAAAAAAGCTAGCAGACATAACAACTGCTGCACAAATGGCTGTAGCCATTTGTGGTCAGTGCTTAGCTCACTTTGTTAAATGAGGGCAAAACTGTGTACTGTGCAGTGCTTACTTTTCTTACCTTTTAAATACATATGCCTGAAAACCATATATATTTTATTATGGGTGAAAAACAATAGCAGATCATACTATGATTCATGGCAGAGGCAGCAGTAAGCAGTTATGTTTAAAACAAACAAAAATAATGGCGTGGAGTCCAGTACCTGACCCGGTCCCAGCGCCGCCAGTGTCCGCGACCTGTGCTGAGTGTGGTCATCCATTTGCCAGGGTACAGAGTTTCAGATCCTAATGAGTATCTCTGATTTTAAGCATTTTACATTGTTTAAGCCATACTTGACACTGTGTGTGTGAGACTGAGTGAGTGTATAATAATGTATATCTGTGCATGTCTATGTTTGTACTTATACTATGTATTTAACCCATTTGCATGGGTTAAACACGTAGAGGTGCAGGTCACTAGTCTTAATACTACATACTCTACAGAAAAAGAGTATGTAGTTTTTAAACTATAATGTCCCTTTAAATTCTAAATACTGTGATATATATATATATATATATATATATATATATATATATATACAGTGGGACCTCGGTTTACGAATTTAATCCGTTCTCCGGGACGTTTCGTATTTCGAAAAATTCGTAAACCGAAACACGGTTTCCCATAGGAATGCATTGAAAACCAATTAATGTGTTCCGGAGGTGAGAAAAAAAAGTCAAATACAGTATTTTATCTGTTCAAAACTCTTTATAAAGTGCACTTTAAAGGCATAAATACTGTACAGGGACATGATTAATCAAGCAATAACATTTCAAACATTCATCTTTATGTTTTAAAACATCACACATCAACTTTTAAAACATGGCAGACTGTTGGTAACATGGTACAGTACACTTTAACTGTACATAAATAACACGTCAACAGGGAAAACATGGAAAATAGCAAAACAATTTCAACACTGTTTGGAAGATGAGGAGGATGAGGGCAATTGGGCAGCACTAACACAAGCAGGTTCTTCTTCATGTCTAGGCTGTTTTTGTAGGAACCTTTCCATTGTCTGCTGCCTCTGGCGCCTTTTAAGCATCCCTCGGAAAGGGGACATGATGTCTGTGTCAAAACTGCTCACAAGTCTGTGGGCTAGAGCCTTATCTGGGTGGTGCTGCTGTACAAAAGTCTGTAGGTTTACCCACATTTGGCATGCCTCCTTGAGTTCCGTGGAAGAGAGCTGTTCCTCACTCATTTCCTCCTCCTCCTCAAATGCGATCTGCTCCTCCATCGACTCCTTCTGCAATTCCACCAGCTCCTCTGTGGTTAGGTCACGGTTGTGTTCCTCCACCAGCTCGTAGACATCCTCCTCATTCACCTCCAGGCCCATGGTCCTCCCCAAGGAAACAATTTCCTCCAACACTGTTGACTCTGGTGCAGGTGCAGAAGCACTGGAGGCAGGTTTTACAACACAGTCTGGCCAAAGGTTGCGCCAAGCAGAATTTAGGTTTGTCTGGCTGACCCCTGCCCAGGCAATGGTGATAATCTGCAGACAGCTCACAATGTCAAAATGCTCTCTCCAAAATTCATGGAGGGTGAGGCTTGAGCAATCTGTCATCTCAAAGCATTGCTGGAAAAGCTCCCTTGTGTAGATTTTTTTAAAATTGGAGATGACCTGCTGGTCCATTGGCTGGAGTAGTGGGGTGGTGTTAGGCGGAAGGAACATGACCTTGATGAAATTAAAGTCCTCCAGCAAGTCTTCCTCGAGGCCTGGAGGATGGGCAGGTGCATTGTCCATGAGCAGCATGGCCTTGAGTGGCAGGTTATTGTCCACAAGGTACTTCTTCACAGCAGGACCAAAAACCGCATTGACCCACTTCACAAACAAGAGGCGTGTGACCCAAGCCTTTGGGTTAGACTGCCACAAAACGCTCAACTGCTCCTTGTTCACCTTGTGTTTCTTGAAGGCCCGTGGGGTCTCTGAATGGCTTGATCTTAAGGTCCCCACTGGCGTTGGCGCAGAACAGGAGGGTAAGACGGTCCTTCATCGGCTTGTGGCCAGGCAATGAGGTCTCCTGTTCTGTGATGAAGGTACGCTTTGGCATCCTCTTCCAGAAGAGTCCAGTCTCGTTGCAGTTGAAGACCTGCTGAGGAAGGTAGCCCTCTGAAACTATGACCTCCAGGAACTCCGTAGCAAAATCTTCAGCTGCAGCAACATCGGAACTTGCAGCCTCTCCATGCCTGACCACACTGTGGATGCCAGATCTGTTCTTGAACCTTTCGAACCACCCCCTGCTGGCCTTGAAGCCTTCTGCATCTGCTGACGTTCCTGGCTGTTGTTTGAGGAGGTCAGCATGCAAGGCCTTGGCTTTTTCGCAGATGATCGCCTTGGTCACTGAGTCCCCTGCACGCTGCTTCTGTTCAATCCAGAGCAGGAGCAACTTCTCGACCTCCTCCAGAACAGGTGGCCGTTGCTTGGAGACCCGGGTGACTCCCTTGGCTGCATCTCTCCCAGTAATCTTCTCTTTCATTTTTAGGATTGTACCGATTGTGGATGCACTCCTTCCATACTCTTTGGCAAGGTCAGTCAATCGCATTCCTCCTTCATGCTTCCTGATGATTTCCTTCTTGTCCTCAAGCAGAATCATCTCCTTCTTCCTCTTCCCAGCTTCCGCTGCTTTCTTGGGTGCCATGACACCACCGTCCCTAAGTATGCAAAAAAAATTAAAAATGCTTTACACCCACATGAGCTGGCATGGAAAACAACCCCACAATGCAAAAAAGGCATGCACAGCACATGAGCTGGCATGGAAACCACACTAAAAGGCATGCACAGCAGATGAGCTGTAATAGGCATGCACAGCAGATGAGCTGTAACAGGCATGCACAGCAGATGAGCTGTAACAGCCATGCACAGCAGATGAGCTGTAACAGGCATGCACAGCACATGAGCTGGCATGGAAATCACCCCCAGAATGCAGAACACACAGTAAAAGGCATGCAAACAACCAAGCTCAGCTCCCTACCTTTCCACTTCTTGAGATGCACCAAAAAGGCTCCAAAACCTGCTCCAAAAGGCTCCAAAACCTGCTCCAAAAGGCTCCAAAACCTGCTGCCAATGGCTCCAAATCACGCATGGGGCAGGGGGGGCGGATCTATAAACCAGGACACTTTTTTTCGGATTGCGGGAAAAATTCGTAAACCGAGGCATTTTTTCTCTGAAATTTTAATTCGTAAACCGATTTTTCGTTTACCGAGGCGCGCGTTAACCGAGGTCCCACTGTATATATATATATATATATATGTATATGTATATGTGTGAGAGTGTTTCTCGGGGGTATCATAGCCAGTGCCTCACCAGCATCTGAGGTCTCCGCACCTCACTGGTATAGATATAAACGTATATATATATATATATATATATATATATATATATAAAAATATATATAAAACAATAATTAAAATTATGGGGAGGCGAAAAGTGAGTTTAAAATCCTCCACTAAATACAAAATGTAGAGAAAATAACTCATTGCTTAACCCATTTACAAATCTAGACAAGTCAGAAGACTTGCTTTTCCCACAGAAACTCTCTGAGTACATTGTTTCCAATGCAGCAAAGGATTCTGGGTAAGATATGCAAATGAGGTTCACAATGACTCTCTTTTTTACTTTTAGCCTGCTTTTTAAGGCAGACTTCCCTTTACGCCATAGCATCGCTGTATTACACAGCTTTTAAGTGGTTTTTGCCACTCATCAGCTGGGAGTAGGTTGAATCACTGCTGGGTAAAGTTGATTTCTGGGTGAAATACAACAATTACAATTATGGGGAGGCGAAAAGTGAGTTTGAAATCCTCCACTAAATACAAAATGTAGAGAAAATAACTCATTGTGTAAACCATTTACAAATCTAGACAAGTCAGAAGATTGTTCTGAATCACTGCTCACACTAAAATGCCTGCCATTTTCTTAAAATGCATGTTAAATACTAAAACAAGCTATTAAGAAAGTGTCTTGTGGTCAGTTATGAACTGTTCTAAAGTGATAATGAGTTTTTTGTAATCCATTGTAGATCATATGGTAACATCTTCTTTATTGATAAGATATGTCCAAGCAAACTTATTCAAGGTTTTCTTGTTAAGAACTAACTTTCCTGACACAATGATTAATAGATGTTGTTTATTAAGCGTGTACAATGCAGCATGTCTTCCTAAATTCCTCATATGGCCATGGAATACCCATCTTTTTTTTATGAGAACAAATATTTGCTGCTTCCATATCTTGAAAATGTAGTGATTCCATGTTGACATAATAAAAAATATTTATGTATTGTGATATATACATCTGTTTTTCCTAATAAATAACACTGTCAGCACAGTAAATCCAATTTAATATTAATTTTCAGTACTTTTTTCATTAAATAAGTGAAATATTTCTACTACAGAAAAAAACAACAGATGCTTGTTCAAAAAAAGCAGATGTTTTGTTATTATAGAGTATATCTATGAAAATCTTTAATGTACTTACACAATTATAATCAAACATATTTATAAACATTATATTACCTGTACACATTTGTTTCACGGAATACACTGATTAAGTTTATAAAAAATAACTTTCACCTTGTCACTATCTGCCAAGTGTGGTTATATATACTTTTGTACAATTGACCGTGCTCTCGTTAAATGAACAAATTCCTTGTTTCAATAAAGAATTATCTGTCAGCAGAGGACACATCATTTGAGGTAAGCCACCACATCTGTTTGTACAAAATATAATTCTGAGCTGATCTGTACATCATTACACTATGAGACATACAGGATGTCACTTGATCCAATAAACCTTATGTGCTGTTTCTTAAAGTTATGAAGAGGAAATATATTTCACTGGCAATTGCCTAAAATAAATATATGCAACAGTTTCTATTACTATTATAATAGTTGTTCAATAATTCAGATGGCATAACTGATTTCAGCTCATGATTTAAGTGTTGTTATATCTGTTTAGATGAATAATTTTATATGCAAAATAGTTTGAGGATACAAATAAAATCCATGTGTTGGGCCTCAGCCCCACCAGAATAGCCCTCAGAACAACTGACAAACTAAAATTCTAAATATCTGCCCTATTTGTACAGAACAAGTGGTCCTTTTCCATAGAAGAGCTGTATAAACTGGTTTGTGCAATATTTATAATGGTTTTCAAATCTGAGCCATTTTTATGTATAAGAAAACTTATGTTCACATATTTATGCTTAATATGTATTTTATTGTGCTCTGAGAAAACTTGCGAGACTCTCATTTTGATTTCTGACCAAAGGTGTTCCTATCTTTTATGAACACTCTTTCCTCCAGTTTTTGCATGGATCTTTGATTAAGTTAATGAAAACTCTGTTAGTCTGTTTCAAATAGCATATTTTAAAAGTTTGTACTTTCTTTTAGGTTAAGGGCCATTTATTAAACGCAGGGTGGACAAGGTTCTCAACTTGCAAACCTTTCTGCACAGCTTCACGGCATATGGGCAGCGGACCATGTACATCCACTGTCCATATGTGCCATTAGACACTCAAGCAAGCAAGAGGAGGGCCTGTCAATAACCTCCGCTTGGAGCATTGACCAACATGATACAAATGACACTTAATAGTCACTATACATGATTGCAGGTATAGGACTAGATTACAAGTGGCACGCTAACTTTGCACGCAAGCGATATTAGAATAGCACGAGAGTGTTTATTTGTATGCATATTACTTGAAAGTAAAAGCGTTTGCTTGAGCACAATCAAATTTAACGTATGTCGCTCAACGTACATAACTCAAGACCTTGTGTAAAGATTTAGGGCTGCAAACAAAGTTGCATTAAACACAACATAAATACATAAATATAAACTGTTACACTCATATAAACACTATCAAATGAAAATGAGTCATATAAAATATACATAATTTTGTTTTTATAAGGATTCAAAGGTACTGTATATGGTATATGGCCATGTAATTGACTGCTAAGGGCTATTTTATATATATATATATATATATATATATATATAACTGTATACTGTATACTGTATAGCGCACATTAAGAATTAGTTATCTTAAGGTGTGTTATTTGAATATTAATAATAATTATTATAGATATCAATGTTAACTCTAAGGTGCGCAGCAGCTATTAAATAATAATAATTAATAATTATTATAGATACCAATATTAACTCTAAGGTGTGCAGCAGCTCTACCGTGCACCTTCCCTCTCTGTGTAGCACAGGCAGCACATTAGGCCGCGCAACACAGGAGGGATGTGGAAAATGATTTTTTTTTTTTTTTTTTTTTAACAGTGCTGGCCTCTGGGAAAACTGAGCTGCAAGACAGCATTATAGATAACTAATATATATATATATTTGAAATCACTTTTCACATCCCTCCTGTGCCACACTTAGGGGGCAGGACCTAAGCTGATTGACAGCTGTATAAGTCTCTTTGAAAAAGGGCGGGGTCCTAAAAACGCACGTCAGAATTTTGCCAACATCATCAGCAGGTGCCATAGACGCTCCACATGTGCACAGCAATATCGAGTGGCGGTTACCCCTATATCAAGACAGCAGAGTTGCCCAAGCATGGTTCCAACGGATATCCTATTGGATCTATCAATCTGCAAATTTATGGGCTGATCCATGCTATCATTTGATTTATATCTATATACAAAGAGACTGATCTTGCCGTATGGGTGGACGAAGGTTATGTGATGCCCTATTTCCCTCATTTATTACTAACAAGCATTTTGTCTGGCATATGGGATGGATGTAATTGATTGGTCCAGATAGAGACAAATGATTAATCCACACTTATGACCATGGGGTATGAACCACTAACATAATGATGGCATATCATGCCTAATGGGAAAGTTATACCTGTACATTACATTAAAGGGACACTGAACCCAAATGTTTTCTTTCATGATTCAGATAGAGCATGCAATTTTAAGCAATTTTCTAATTTACTCTTATTGTCAATTTTTGTCAAGCCAGCCCATATTAGGTTCAGCACCATGGATAGCGCTTGCTTATTGGAGGCTTACATTTACCCACCAATAAGCAAGCATAACCCAGGTTCTCAAACAAAAATGGGCCGGCTTCTATGCATCACATTCCTGCTTTTTAAATAAAGATAGCAAGAGAATGCTATGTATGCTCTATCTGAATCATGAAAGAAAAAAAATTGGATTTATCTCCATAACGCTTCACACTGGGATACAACTAAGTGACATTACACTTACTCTGTGTATATGTTGGATATCAATTTTCATACAGAGACTGCAGATTTATACATCAGAGTGGTGATATTGGAGATACAGTGTCTCTGGAATAATTGTCACAACATTGACAAATTTCTTAAAATGATGTGAAGAGTGTTTGTTTTAGTGACTTGCTGCTGACCACAACTCCCACCTTGGGAGTGTTTTGATTGTTACCCCTTTTTATATATGTGTGATGCATGAGTGAGTGAATGATTTGGGGCCCTTATAGCTATTTTTAGGATTTTTTATTTTATTTATTGTGATATGATTATTCTTGAATTAAATTTTTGGAATATGATTACATCTGAGTAAATATTTCTATTTATATAATATGAATATATCTGAGCATAATTTTCTGTTTTGGATGTGCTGGGATTTATATTGAATATATATGTTAGGATGCTCAAATGCAAATGTTTTACATTCAACTTGTAACATGTGCACTAAACCCTGCATGCAAAATGATTACTTTTAGCAATGTTTACCCTCGAGTATGAGTGTTAAATACCGCTCCACTTGTAATCTAGCCCACAGTCAGCAAGCACAAACAGCAAGAGCTGACTGTCAGGAAATAAGTGGCTAATAATGTTCTGGGGAAATGGTTGCATGTTTAGTCAATGGGTACAATAGCAAGATTAAACCAGCAACAGGTGATGGAAAATATATACTGAAGCACTACAGCTTAATTTTGCATCAATATTTTTTTACTGGTGACAAACAAGGTATGAAGCTGTATCCTATTTACATATTTTATAACTTTATTTATAGCAGCCGAATGACAAGTTATCACTGGAAAATGTACAAAGCTAAAGTTACAAAGTAAAATGCTTGTGCATAATTCACAACCCAATCAACTCCTATCATTAAATAATAAATGCCAGTGCTAAAACTATCATGCGTCATAATTTGTATCATTAATTTATACTTAATAAAGTTGTAATTCCTGTTATCTTTAACCCAAATACATAAAACAATTTTATTCAAATCTAGACATGCATAATGTTACAACATACTGTACATAATATAACATGCAAATTTATTCAAAGAAAATAACAAGATGTTTCAAAACATCATAACAGAAATCTCTGTTCTATAAAGTTCTTTAACTTGTTCTTCAAAGCTTTCAAAGCTATCATCAGAAAAATAGTTTCTTCTTAACCTTAACAGATGTCCTTTGAGGATTAAATTTTTTTAAGAAGACTCGTGTGTCTGAATCTGCCCTTAGGATTATGATACCTGATGTGGGCTTTGGATACATTTTATTTCTCTACTGCTCCCTTTTGGAAATAAAATGGTATTTAAAAATGATATGGATGTCATGGAGTCCACTTGCGTGCTATTAGCACTAAGTGCAAGGGGAATCAATTACCTACAGTACATCTGTAAACAAGAGTTTGCATCAAAAGCAGAAACAAAGAATCAACATTGTATCTAAGCCGCTATACAGAGGATCCGTGTTGTGACATAGACACTGGTCACGTGAGTGCTAACAGCTGACCGGTGTGAGACGCCAGGAACACAGCGGTAAGGAACCAAAGTGTGTATTACAGCTCACGCAGGCTAAAAAGCAGAAATAATCCTGTGGACGGTATGTCTCTACTTTAAGGTAAAACTAATTACCTGGTTACTATTTTTTCTTCCTCTTTTCTTCTTTGTTGCACGTACAGGTATACCCCGCTCATACAGCGGGTTAGGGACCGGAGCCCCGCTGTAAAGTGAAAACCGCCTTAAAGTGAAACAAGGCAGTTTTAGCTTTCTTTTCACTTGCCAGTGTGTTTAAAAACTTAAAAACATGTTTTAACTAACTTATATTAGGTGTGCAATAGAGCTAAGTTTAGTTTAACACTCGCACAGCACAGTATTCAATAAATACTGTACCTGTAAAATAGTGACAATTATTGTAGTAAAATTTGCCAGACTATATCACTGAGACACAGATTGCACTGTAATGATGTAAACAGAGTGAACTAAGCATAATAAAATGGTGCCAGTCACTTTTCTTGCAATCTCACGAAGATTACAGCACTGTTTTAAAATCCTTGGAGGTTGAACTTCAGCTCCACAAAGCGCTGTATTAGCGAAGCGCTGTAAAGTGAAGCGCTGTAAAGTGAGGTATACCTGTATACGCCTAAGTTAAACCACATTGGATTTGGATGTGAATTGTGCTATATAACACACGTACATAAAATTGTGAGTGGCATATAAGAGACTTTCTATGGTGGTATACTATTTGGCCTTTTCTCTAAAGATACAAAGAGGCCTAGTTATCAACGTGTCTACTTACCTGCCTTCGCCGGACCAATACGCCCGCCTACGCTCGCCTACCATCGCCGCCGTGGACCTGAATAATATCGCCAAAGTTATCAAAAAAGCTGTCAAAAAAACGTGCACCAAGTACGGGGCGATGAGCAGCGGACTGTGATAGTTATCACTCATCCGATCTCACTGCTTTTCGGCTTTTTCCCAGCTTTATTGATAAGCTGTCACTAAGCACCCACACTAAACTACACTGTTCTACCCCCTATACCGGCGCCCCCGGAGCCCCCCGCAACTAAATACATTTATTAACCCCTAAACTGCCGCTCCTAGACCCCGCCGCAACTATAATAAATGTATTAACCCCTAAACCGCCGCTTCCGGAGCACACCGGCACCTACATTACACCTAGTAACCCCTAATCTGCCCCCCTACCCCGTCGCCACCTATAATAAATTTATTAACCCCTCTCCTGCCGATCCTGGACCCCACCGCAACTAAATAAATTGTTTAACCCTAAACCGCCGCTCCCGGACCCCGCCGCCACCTATATTAAACGTCTTAAACCCTAATCTGCCCCCCCTACACCGTCGCCACCTATAATACATTTATTAACCCCTATCCTGCCCCCCCTACACTGCCGCCACTAAAATAAAATTATTAACCCCTAAACCTAAGTCTAACCCTAACACCCCCCTAACTTAAATATTAATTAAATACATATAAATATTATAACTCTTATTAACTAAATTAATCCTATTTAAAACTAAATACTTACCTTTAAAATAAACCCTAATATAGCTACAATATTACTAATAATTATATTGTAGCTATTTTAGGATTTATTTTTATTTTACAGGCAAATTTCAATTTATTTTAACTAGGTACAATAGCTATTAAATAGTTATTAACTATTTAATAGCTACCTAGTTAAAATAAAGACAAGTTTACCTGTAAAATAAATCCTAACCTAAGTTACAATTACACCTAACACTACACTATTATTAACTAAATGATTCCTATTTAAACTAAATACTTACCTGTAAAATAAACCCTAAGATAGCTACAATGTAATTAATAATTACATTGTAGCTATTTTAGGATTTATATTTATTTTACAGGTAACTTTGTATTTATTTTAGCTAGTTAGAATAGTTATTAAATAGTTATTAACTATTTAATAACTACCTAGCTAAAAGAAATACAAAATTACCTGTAAAATAAATCCTAACCTAAGTTACAATTAAACCTAATACTACACTATCACTAAATTAATTATATAAATTAGCTACAAATAACTACAATTAAATACAATTAAATAAACTAACTAAAGTACAAAAAATAAAAAAACTAAGTTACAAAAAATAAAAAGTTACAAACATTTAAAAAATATTACAACAATTTTAAGCTACTTACACCTAATCTAAGCCCCCTAATAAAATAACAAAGCCCCCCAAAATAAAAAAAATGCCCTACCGTATTCTAAATTACGAAAGTTAACAGCTCTATTACCTTACCAGCCCTTAAAAGGGCCTTTTGTGGGGCATGCCCCAAAGTATTCAGCTCTTTTGCCTGTAAAAAAAAAATACAACCCCCCCAACATTAAAACCCACCACCCACATACCCCTACTCTAACCCAAACCCCCCTTAAATAAACCTAACACTACTCCCCTGAAGATCATCCTACCTTTAGCCGTCTTCAGCCAGCCGAACACCGATGGAACAGAAGAGGACATCCACAGCGGCCAAAGTCATCATCCAAGGGGCGCTGAAGAAGTCTTCCATCTGATTGAAGTCATCATCCAAGGGGCACTGAAGAAGTCTTCCATTCGATTGAAGTCATCATCCAGGCGGCGTCATCAATCTTCATCCATCCGGAGCGGAGCCATCTTCAGACGAGCCGTCGCGGAGCCATCTTCTTCCACCGACGACTTCCCGACGAATGACGGTTCCTTTAAGTGACGTCATCCAAGTTGGCGTCCCTCGAATTCCGATTGGCTGATAGGATTCTATCAGCCAATTGGAATTAAGGTAGGAAAAATCTGATTGGCTGATTGAATCAGCCAATCAGATTGAAGTTCAATCCGATTGGCTGATCCAATTAGCCAATCAGATTGAGCTTGCATTCTATTGCCTGATCGGAACAGCCAATAGAATGCGAGCTCAATCTGATTGGCTGATTGGATCAGCCAATCGGATTGAACTTCAATCTGATTGGCTGATTCAGGTAAATTTGTCTTTATTTTAACTAGGTAGCTATTAAATAGTTAATAACTATTTAATAGCTATTGTACCTAGTTAAAATAAATTGAAATTTGCCTGTAAAATAATAATAAATCCTAAAATAGGATTAATTTAGTTAATAAGAATAATATTTATTTAGATGTATTTAATTAATATTTAAGTTAGGGGGGTGTTAGGGTTAGGGTTAGACTTAGGTTTAGGGTTAATAATTTTATTATAGTGGCGATGGTGTAGGGGGGGCAGGATAGGGGTTAATACATTTATTATAGGTGGCGATTGTGTAGGGGGGGCAGATTAGGGGTTAATAAGTTTAATATAGGTGGTGGCGGGGTCAAGAGCGGCGGTTTAGGGGTTAAACAATTTATTTAGTTGCAGCGGGGTCCGGGATCGGCAGGATAGGGGTTAATACATTTATTATAGGTGGCAACGGTGTAGGGGGGGCAGATTAGGGGTTAATAAGTTTAATATAGGTGGCGGCGGGATCCGGGAGCGGCGGTTTAGGGGTTAAACAATTTATTTAGTTGCGGCGGGGTCCGGGATCGGCAGGATAGGGGTTAATACATTTATTATAGGTGGCGACGGTGTAGGGGGGGCAGATTAGGGGTAATAAGTTTAATATAGGTGGTGGGGGGGTCCGGGAGCGGCGGTTTAGGGGTTAAACAATTTATTTAGTTGCGGTGGGGTCCGGGATCGGCAGGATAGGGGTTAATACATTTATTATAGGTGGGGGCAGTATAGGGGTTAATAGGTATAATGTAGGTGGTGGTGGGCTCCGGGAGCAGCGGTTTAGGGGTTAATACATTTATTATAGTTGCGGCGGGGTCCGGGAGCGGCAGTGTAGGGGTTAATAAGTTTATTAGAGTGGCGGTGGGCTCCGGGAACGGCGGTTTAGGGGGTAATAACTTTATTTAGTTGTGGAGGTGTAGGGGGGGACAGATTAGGGGTGTTTAGACCTGGGGTACATGTTAGGGTGTTAGTTGCAGACATCTCCCATAGGAATCAATGGGATTATCGGGCAGCAGCGAACATGAACCTTTGCTATGGTCAGACTCCCATTGATTCCTATGGGATCCGCCGCCTCCAGGGCGGCGGATTGAAAACCAGGTACGCTGGACCGGAAAAGTGCCGAGCGTACCTGCTAGTCATTTGATAACTAGCAAAAGTAGTCAGATTGTGCAGAACTTGTGTGCAGAACATCTGGAGTGACGTAAGAATCGATCTGTGTCGGACTGAGTCCAGCGGATCGAAGCTTACGTCACAAAATTCTACTTTTGCCGGGCAGCAGGGCTTGATAACTAAGGCGAATCAGCCTCGCCACAAATACACTGCGGAATTCCAGCGTATTTGAGGTTGACAGCGTGATAACTAGGGGCCAAAGTCTTATCATTCTGTGTAAATATACATTAGAAGTTTTATATGTATGGTGTAATTTATATCTTTAGCTATACTTTATATACACAATAGTCTTTAACCTCAGTCAATTGTTTTTAGGAAGTTTTAATGGGAGACGTCCCTTTCTCATGTATTTTATCAATTTGTACTGTAAATAAATCATTTTATTGTTAAAGACGAAGTTTCTTCTTCCACGAAAATTTGATTACATTAAGGTCTGTAAACAATCTTTTTTTCTGCCTTTTAGTATCCCTTAATTAAGATATCTTAAGTTCAATTTGCAGCGCCCTCCTAAAATCTTTTTATATTTTGTGTTTCTTCAGTGTTGTCACATGAAAAGATATAGTAAAATATTTACAAAAATGTGAGGGGTGTACTCACTTATGTGAGATATACATGTATGTATCCCAATGTTAAAGCCCTTTGTCTGGCTTTTTTTTCCTAACACCTGAGACCTCATATCTTTGAGCCCTTATAACTTCTGCAATTTTTTATTAGGTGGCGTTATTATGAGTGTAACTGTACTTTAAAATGTATTTTTGATGTGTTTTGTGCAACTTTTTATTTTTGCGAAACATTTAACCACAGCTCTGAAGTCATGGTAATCATTATAGCATAAATTTTAATTGCGCTCAAATGATCACATTTACTTTCCACTCATAGGCCTCTAGTTATCAACGTGTCTACTTACCTGCCATCGCCGGCCCCAATACGCCCGCCTAAGCTCGCCTACCATCGCCGCCGCAGACCTGAATACGCTCTCCAAAGTTATCAATAAATCTGTCAAAAAGCCACGCACCAAGTACGGGCGATGAGCAGCGGACTGTGATAATTATCACTCATCCGATCTCGCTGCTCTTCGTCTTTTTGACAGCTTTATTGACAAGCTGTCACTAAGCACCCACACTAAACTACACTGTTCTATCCCCTATACCGGAGCCCCCCGCAACTAAATAAAGTTATTAACCTCTAAACCGCCGCTCCCGGACACCGCCGCAACTATAATAAATGTATTAACCCCTAAACCGCCGCTCCCGGAGCCCACCGCCACTTACATTATACCTAGTAACCCCTATCCTGCCCCCCCTATACCGCCCCCACCTATAATAAATTTATTAACCCCTATCCTGCTGATCCCAGACCCCGCCGCCACTAAATAAATTGTTTAACCCCTAAACCGCCGCTCCCGGACCCCGCCGCCACCTATATTAAACTTATTAACCCCTAATCTGCCCCCCTTACACCGTCGCCACCTATAGTACATTTATTAACCACTATCCTGCCCCCCCCTACACCGCCGCCACTATAATAAATTTATTAACCCCTATCCTGCCCCCCCTACACCGCCGCCACCTATAAAACATTTATTAACCCCTATCCTGCCCCCCCCTACACCGCCGCCACTATAATAAAATGATTAACCCCTAAACCTAAGTCTAACCCTAACACCCCCCTAACTTAAATATTAATTAAATACATATAAATATTATAACTCTTATTAACTAAATTAATCCTATTTAAAACTAAATACTTACCTTTAAAATAAACCCTAATATAGCTACAATATAAATAATAATTATATTGTAGCTATCTTAGGATTTATTTTTATTTTACAGGCTACTTTCAATTTATTTTAACTAGGTACAATAGCTATTAAATAGTTATTAACTATTTAATAGCTACCTAGTTAAAATAAAGAGAAATTTACCTGTAAAATAAAAACTAACCTAAGTTACAATTACACCTAACACTACACTATACTTAAATAAATTATTCCTATTTAAAACTAAATACTTGGGGGGGCGGAGCTAGCCGCCATACAGAGTAGTCGTGTTTGTGTGGAGCTCTGTAAACTATACATGTTCTAATAGCCAGATAACATATATTTTGAAACCTAATCCACACTAAAATATAACATATAGCTCATGAAGACACCATCTATCTATGCGCTGCAGTAGCAGAGTGATCTGAGCTAAATGAGAGAAGTTAACAATGGAGCTGAACGGAGCGGATAGAAGTGACAACACAGTGGGAACATAGAAATACGGTACCACAAAGCAGGACACAACGATCAGAGATGAGAGACCGCAGACCCAGGAGCAGGTGATATTTCCACACCGGGTAACAAATAGAACCCCTGACTTTAAAAATTTTGAAACTGACGGCAGCTTAAGTGAAGCACTTTTGGCGCGAACGGCGGCCATCTTAATTCTAGCACAGCGCTGCAGCCCAAAACTTGAGCAGAGTACTACACGGAGACTGAACCTAACTCACCCAATTCTAAACAACGCTCCTACAAGTGAGCATTCAACTGGGGGACAGTGACAGAGCTTAGGACATCTAGCCATACTCCAGTGTACGGTACTTAGCCGGTAAAGAGCGCAGGACAGATCTCCGGTCAGCAGGTGACAACAAAGCAGGTGAGGAGGCCAAGTAAAAAGTAAATACCTCACACAGAGTAATCACCTGTCACACCTCCGGAGGGTCGGGGCTCCGCTCCGGAGGCTCCACACACTTAAAAACAACTTGAAAGAGGGGAGAAAAACCAGCCAGAGCACAGCTAAATTAGGCTCAGTTTATAATAGGTGCAGGAGGAAGGGGAGCACACGCAACATATTTCAGACAGAAAACTGAGACAGATTAGCCAGATACATTAAAGGTGAGCCTTAAGATAACCCTCATCTAGCACAACAGGCCCCTTTATATGTAGTGCAACAACATATTTCACAGCTGCAAAAAACATCTATCAGGAGAATGCAAGGCTAAAGGCTCAATGTAAAGGGTGCAGGATAGTGAACCCTCCAGGCACTTTCTAGATTAAGGACCGAACTAAAACAGCTACATAAACATGGTGTAGAAAGCCCTGAAAGTCAGGCTAACCATGGCAAATATAATAAGAAAAAAACAAAAATCACAAAAAAATCCCAAAAGAACCTTAAATGATCATTTCCATAGCAAACATACTTCAGATATAGAAAACTCAGAGGATGACTCCAGAGGCTCAACCATTTCCCTTAACAGAATGCCCAAATCAGACAACCCACGTGGAGAGGGCCCTACCTTCTCACAATCAACATTCCTAGACACAATTCAAGCTCTAGCAGACAAAATGGATACACATTATACGTCCCTATGCCAGGAACTCAGACAATCTGTAACCGAGCTGAAAAGAGATATGTCTGCAGTGAGTACACGTACTGAAACTTTGGAAAAAAAGCATGAGGATCTTTCTCTAGATCACTCAAACCTCCTTGATTACTCACAAAATTTAGCGATTCAGATCTCAGACCTGGAGGACAGGTCTCAGAGGTATACCGGAGACAGTCACCTCTGCGGACCTCCCAAACTACCTGCAAGACCTATTCAAAGAAATATTAGACACACTCCAGCCACAAGAATTGATAATTGACAGAGCTCATAGAGCCGCACGCTCCAGAAACGCACCTGCAGATGCCCCTAGAGATGTCAACCTGAGACTACATTATTTCACAGCCAAAGACAAAATTCTGAGAGCTTCATTTGCCAACAAAACATTGAAAGACCCATATCATAATTTACAGATCTTCCCGGGCCTATCACAGCATACATTAGCGAGAAGAAGATCTTTTCAACAGTTCACAAAAGGCTTACGACAACAAAACATAAAATACAGATGGGGATTCCCTGTGAAAATCTTCCTGCAGCATCAAGATAGATCCTACGTCATTTCTACCCCTGAACAGGGAATGAAGCTTCTTCACACTTTAGAACTTAACCTCCCTCAGAGACCAAGTCGCAGCCAGACGGACATCTTGGATCCACTTGACGCGTCAGCTCCGGATTGGAATCCAAATTTGCGTTTGCATAACGACCAAACCACATAGGTTCCTGAGCGTACATACGGGTACATATCTTACCCTCATCATAGCTCTGAAACCCATACATATTTTACTATACTCTGTTATAGGGTCTTTTGCAACTCAGGTACTATATGAGCCCACATACGGGTACACATCTTACTGTTTTAGCTCATATACTCAAACCTGCAGGCACCTGATACCCAAGTAATCCTTCCGAGACTTACATTATTCACCCGGAACAGACCTAATGATTCCAGGTTCAATATAAGACTCCAGATCGCAATGGACTCAATACCCTCTTCACCACCAGGAGTCGAAAAATCTAACAGATTTCTTCACGTAGACCATTCAACAACTGAAGAAGATATTAGGACTCTGTTCTTACTTAATCGGCCTCCAGGTGAACTTATCTTTACCACTAAGATTGTACATGACTTTAAGCTCACACAAAAGGTTGTATGTTACTGTATATAGAAATCTAATACCAAATAGGGCAGATAGGTTCAACTGCATTAGTGTTGTAACAAATGTGTAAAATACCAGTAGCTTATCAGAAGAAATGTTTTGACTTTGGAAACGAAACACCTTCTTAGTTAGATTATCTGTTAATGTTCAACTATGTTCTCTTGTTAGTATATCTAATATGTTAAACTATTAGAATGTTATTCTTGCCTAGCACAAATGAGCATCTAATAACTGTGTTTTAGTCATAAGAAAGCTACAGAATAGCCACAATATAGCTAGCCTTTTAAATAATATCTTTATATACTTATACTTTGTACCTTTCTCTTTTCACACGCTCCCGCTTATCGCTGCAGATAACTTATTCTCCACAGATAGTATGACAGATGGAGCTAACTCGTAAAGTCAACATTTCAGACATAGCCCACTTTTCTATGAAAATAGACCCCACTAGTAATTACTCCAGATAACCGCTTGCTTACACAGGTGTCCACTTCGGAGCTAACTAGGTACATACAATGGAGTAAAACACCCCCTTTACACTAGATCTGTAATAGCTTATCGAGTCCTTAAACCTTTGAACACATCAATATAAAGATAACCTGGAGGGTATCATGATCCAGGCACCCCACCATCATTACATTATACAATCAGACGACAACTCCACCCGATCTTACTTAGACGCATTCAGTAATTAACAGCAGCTCCGCCCCCCCCCCTTACCCATACGGGTCCTTTACCCATTTCCTTACAGAGAGCGGCTCTTGCCCGCTGCACTCTTTCACCTCTTTTTTTTTCCCTTATGCTTTATACTTAACACCCTACTCCTGCTACAGATCTTCAGATCATATTAAGAAAAACACATACCGTATTTAGTCACACTTACCCAGAGGCAAGACACCCTACCCCTCCCCCTTTATCCCACTCTCTGCATTCTATTGAACAACTAGATTCTATAGAACATGGAGAGATTACGCATTGCATCTCTCAATGTCAAAGGACTAAACTCACCGACAAAACGTAGCCTACTCTTTAACTACCTCCAGAAATCCAGGGCAAACATAGCCCTTATCCAAGAAACCCACTGGACACATTCATCACATACCTCCCATACGACTAAGAAGTTCCCTGTAGTTCTAGAAGCACCATTCACATCCAAAACTAGAGGAGTAGCTATCCTCATTAGTAAGGACATAAAGTTCGAGCTCATCCACACTGAGGTAGACCCCCAAGCAAGATATATAATAATCATCTGTAAAATAGACTCCAAGCTGACTACAATTGCAAACCTTTATGCTCCAAACACCAAACAAATACGCTTTCTCAATAAAGTCTTACGTATACTATCAGATATAAAACAAGGAGAGCTGATTTTAGGGGGGGACTTCAACCTTATATGGGACCATAATATGGATAGATCAGGACCTAAAATCTCCACCATAGATAGATCAGTATCCTCCCTCTCTAGTGCGTTCAAGTCCTTAATCTGTCAATATGATATTTATGACACATGGAGATCACTTCACCCACAGGAGAGAGATTTCACCTTCTACTCCTCCCCTCACAAATCTCATACTCGAATAGATTACTTTTTTATACCTGCCAGACTATTAGATAAAGTATCACAAATCAAAATTGACCCGATATCCTGGTCAGACCATGATGCTGTACACATGTCACTTATGACCCAGTCCCCATTACCACCAAGCCCCTTGTGGCGTCTAAAAGATTGCATGTTAACAGACCCGCTCACTAAGAAAGACATACAGGAAAAAATTATTAGCTTCTTAGACGTAAACGATGACCTTCAAACCTCTACTGAGAATTTATGGGCCACCCTTAAGGCTACATTAAGAGGACACTTAATCGACATAGAGACAGGACTTCAAAAGAGGAGAGAGGCTACTCTCTCCTCATTAGCTGCACAAGCTAGGCTTCTGAGAAGACAGTTAGGCGAGGCATATTCTATCACTACAAATAACAGACTTCAAGAGGTGAATAAACAAATACAAGAAGCTGAATTACAGAGGGCACACAATACACTAGAAAAGTTCAAAAAATTATATTACCACTTCGGTAATAAAGCTACATCCTTACTAGCAAAGAAATTACGTCACCGCTCTGCGCAATCCAGGATACTGACTATTGAAAATAAACAGGGACAGAACGTCTATGCCCCTGGAGAGATTGGTAATGTTTTCAAAGACTTTTATCAATCGCTATACAATATAGAACAAGACTTAGACACACCCCCTCCTACTACTACAGACATCGCTACTTATCTAGCAAATCTTAAATTACCCATACTAGATCCAGTGCTTGCTTCCACACTAACAGCCCAAATTTCACTTCAAGAAGTAATTCAGGTGATTAAATCATTGAAACAAGGGAAATCCCCAGGCCCAGACGGATACATAGCTCGCTTCTATAAAACTTATCAAACCACATTAGCCCCCCTGCTTTGTAGACTATTCCAAGAAATTATGCAAAAAGGCTCCTTTAATGCTGAGTATCTTGAAGCGGCAGTGGTCACTATCCTCAAACCAGGGAAGGATCCTGGAAAATGCAGTAGTTACCGACCAATCTCCCTTCTCAATATTGACATCAAGTTATATGCCAAAATACTAGCTAACAGACTATCAAAAGTAATCACTTCCATCATCCACCCAGACCAAGTGGGATTCATCCCAGACAGAGAGGGCCCAGACGCCACTAGACGAATATTAAACTTATTCAATTTGGCGTCCAGGGGTGAGGCCCAAGTTCTGGCCTTATCTCTGGACGCCGAAAAAGCCTTCGACAGAGTAAGATGGACCTATTTATGGGAGGCGCTGAGGACCTTTAGGTTTCCCGCACCCTTTATTAAAGCAATACAAGCATTATACTCCCAACCCACAGCTCGAATTAGAGGCACAGGCTTTCATTCACAAAGCTTTGCCATTACAAATGGCACACGACAGGGCTGTCCTCTCTCTCCACTACTTTTCGCTATAGCCATAGAACCCCTCGCACAGGCCATAAGAGTAGACCCCTTAGTAAGAGGCATATCATCTGGAGACCACACGCACAAAATCTCACTATACACAGATGATATCACATTATTCCTGACCCATCCGGCTGAATCCCTGGTAGCAGTATTTGAGATCTTAGACAAATTCAGTTCCATGAGCTATTATAAATTAAATGTAGACAAAACAGAAGCCTTGTTGGCTAATTTTACAGCTCAAGAATCTAAGGCAATGCAAAACTCCTATAGGTTTAACTGGAAATCGGATGCTATCAAAGTACTAGGAGTACATTTAGCTTTAGATCCCATGATCACCATATCCAAAAACTTCACAGATAGGCTCACAGAGTTTCATAAGCTCCTAAATACGTGGGAATTCCGAGAAATATCTTGGACAGGGAGAATGGCTGCTATTAAGATGTCCTTTCTCCCTAAGATTACATATCTATTTAGGTGCATACCATACAATATCCCAAGACCCATTTTGAACAAATTGCAAGGCATGATTACAACTTACATATGGAAAAGTAGATGCCCTAGAACAGCAAGACAGACCTTAGAAAGACCACTTGCACAAGGAGGACTAGCTCTCCCTAACCTTATTACATATTTTAACGCCACCAGACTCTCACACATATTAGAGTGGAACAACCATAAAGCGAAGACCTTAGGCTGGTTCCTTGTGGAATCCTCGGTGCTTCCCCCTAATCTAACCTTATCTGACCTCTTGTGGATCCCCTCACATCACAGACAAAAGCTAGGACCCCTGAGCCCCACACTCCAGGACGCATTAAACTTTTGGGATCATATCCGCCATGACCCCAATATTTCGCCTTACCCTTCACCAGTTCTCACTTTAGCAGCAACCCTGGTGGCACTACCAGAAACTCATCCAGACCTATGGCAGACCTTACACATCAAAACAGTTAATGATTTTTATGATAAGGGGACATGGCTCTCTCACCCGCAACTTTGTAAAAAGTTTAACATACCACCAAAGTTACAGTTTGAAGCCTTTCACATTAGCTCCTTGCTGCGCTCATGGGACTACCCAAAGAATGCGCCTAGATCACCTTCACTATGGGAACACACGTGGAACAAGGCACACACTATAAAACACGCCTTATCCTTACACTATAACCTTCTAACAAACACAAAACCCTTCCTTAAAATATCACAGCACAGTGCCTGGGAGAAAGAGTTAGGCTTCACAGTAGATGCTGATGTTTGGCATAGCAGAATGCAGACAACTAGGAAACTTCTCCATTGCGCTACACTGTGGGAACTATACTATAAAATCACAGTAAGATGGCATTTCATGCCTGTCACCTTGCATAAAACTTATAACTCACAGTCTCCCTTATGTTGGAGATTATGTGGTCAGTCGGGCACTCATGCACACATTTGGTGGTCCTGCCCAAAAATCCAACCTCTTTGGAGGAAACTATACAATACTATACACAACCTTAAAATCTTTCCCCCTTATCTACCGGAGGTTACCCTACTACATATGCCAGTTCCCACTCTAGACGAACCTGCAGACGCTCTTATGATAAATCTCTTCATGGCAACCAAGCTAACTATTGCCAGAGCGTGGAAGAATCAAACCCCACCATCTTTCACACAAATATTATCTGTAGTCAGACACATCAGACTAATGGAGCAATACTCTTTCAGAGTCCTTGACAAGATAGATTTACACATCAAAATTTGGCACCCATGGCTTACACTTTACCCAGAATTAGCTACGAACCAAAACAGAATATTCACCCCTACAAACCTTCACCTCCCCCTATCCCCTCCCTCCCACCCTATGCCTCTAGATACGGATATTGATATAGATCTAGATAAACTTATATTTCTATCCCCATCCTAGTAAAAATACTTACATGAAAGTCAAATGATTTTACGGTATCATAGAGAATGGACCATAGTGTCCGAATTATCCAAAAGTTTTGTGTTATACTATACATGTTCACTAAATTATTTTCCTTAAAAGCAAAATTATATAAAATGGAGACAATATATATATATATAGGCAGGGAATCCTATTGTTTCTCTTTCTTTCATCTAACTGATATAGTAGAAGATGCAAACCAACTATTACCATGTATCCTAAACAATGAAAATATTGTAGTGTTGATGCTAATGTTAAGATTTGTAATAGTTTTTACTTACTGTATCCCCTGCCTTACTATTATTCTATTATTGTACTTGTTTGTATGTCCCAATAAAAAAAATTTACTACAAAAAAAACTAAATACTTACCTGTAAAATAAACCCTAAGATAGCTACAATGTAATTAATAATTACATTGTAGCTATTTTGGGATTTATATTTATTTTACAGGTAACTTTGTATTTATTTTAGCTATTTAATAACTACCTCGCTAAAAGAAATACAAATTTACCCGTAAAATAAATCCTAACCTAAGTTACAATTAAACCTAACACTACACTATCATTAATTAAATAAAATTAGCTACAAATAACTACAATTAAATACAATTAAATAAACTAACTAAAGTACAAAAAATTTAAATAAAATAAGTTACAAAAAATAAGTTACAAACATTTCAAAAATATTACAACAATTTTAAGCTACTTACACCTAATCTAAGCCCCCTAATAAAATAACAAAGCCCCCCAAAATAAAAAAATGCCCTACCCTATTCTACATTAAAAAGTTAACAGCTCTATTACCTTACCAGCCCTTAAAAGGACCTTTCGCGGGGCATGCCCCAAAGAAAACAGCTCTTTTGCCTGTAAAATAAAAATACAACCCCCCAACATTAAAACCCACCACCCACACACCCCTACTCTAACCCAAACCCCCCTTAAATAAACCTAACAGTACCCCCCTGAAGATCATCCTACCTTTAGCCGTCTTCAGCCAGCCGACTACCGATGGAACAGAAGAGGACATCCACAGCGGCCGAAGTCTTCATCCAAGGGGCGCTGAAGAAGTCTTCCATCCGATTGAAATCTTCATCCAAGAGGCGCTGAAGAAGTCTTCTATCCGATTGATCAGCCAATCAGATTGAGCTTACATTCTATTGGCTGTTCCGATCAGCCAATAGAATGCAAGCTCAATCTGATTGGCTGATTGGATCAGCCAATCGGATTGAACTTCAATCTGATTGGCTGATTAAATCAGCCAATCAGATTTTTCCTACCTTAATTCCGATTGGCTGATAGAATCCTATCAGCCAATCGGAATTCAAGGGACGCCATCTTGGATGACGTCACTTAAAGGAACCATCATTCGTCGTTAGTCCGTCGGTAGAAGAGGATGGCTCCGCATCGGCTCGTCTGAAGATGGCTCCGCTCCGCTCCGGATGGATGAAGATTGAAGACGCAGCCTGGATGATGACTTCAATCGGATGGAAGACTTCTTCAGCGCCCCTTGGATGATGACTTCAATCAGATGGAAGACTTCTTCAGCGCCCCTTGGATGAAGACTTCGGCCGCTGCGGATGTCCTCTTCTGTTCCATCGGTGGTCAGCTGGCTGAAGACGGCTAAAGGTAGGATGATCTTCAGGGGGGTAGTGTTAGGTTTAATTAAGGGGGGTTTCTGTTAGAGTAGGGGTGTGTGGGTGGTGGGTTTTAATGTTGGGGTGGTTGTATTTTTATTTTACAGGCAAAAGAGCTGTTTTCTTTGGGGCATGCCCCGCGAAAGGCCCTTTTAAGGGCTGGTTTTTGTAATAGAGCTGTTAACTTTTTAATGTAGAATAGGTTAGGGCATTTTTTTATTTTGGGGACTTAGATTAGGTGTAAGTAGCTTAAAATTGTTGTAATATTTTTGAAATGTTTGTAACTTTTTTTTATTTTTTGTAATTTATTTATTTTTATTTTTTTGTACTTTAGTTAGTTTTTTTAATTGTATTTAATTGTAAGTTATTTGTAGCTAATTTATTTAATTAATTTAATGATAGTGTAGTGTTAGGTTTAATTGTAACTTAGGTTAGGATTTATTTTACAGGTAATTTTGTATTTCTTTTAGCTAGGTAATTATTAAATAGTTAATAACTATTTAATAACTATTCTAAGTAGCTAAAATAAATACAAAGTTACCTGTAAAATAAATATAAATCCTAAAATAGCTACAATGTAATTATTAATTACATTGTAGTTATCTTAGGGTTTATTTTACAGGTAAGTATTTAGTTTTTTTTGTAGTAAATTTTTTTTATTGGGACATACAAACAAGTACAATAATAGAATAATAGTAAGGCAGGGGATACAGTAAGTAAAAACTATTACAAATCTTAACATTAGCATCAACACTACAATATTTTCATTGTTTAGGATACATGGTAATAGTTGGTGCGCATCTTCTACTATATCAGTTAGATGAAAGAAAGAGAAACAATAGGATTCCCTGCCTATATATATATATATTGTCTCCATTTTATATAATTTTGCTTTTAAGGAAAATAATTTAGTGAACATGTATAGTATAACACAAAACTTTTGGATAATTCGGACACTATGGTCCATTCTCTATGATACCGTAAAATCATTTGACTTTCATGTAAGTATTTTTACTAGGATGGGGATAGAAATATAAGTTTATCTAGATCTAGATCTAGGTTTTAAATAGGAATAATTTATTTAAGTATAGTGTAGTGTTAGGTGTAATTGTAACTTAGGTTAGTTTTTATTTTACAGGTAAATTTCTCTTTATTTTAACTAGATATCTATTAAATAGTTAATAACTATTTAATAGCTATTGTATCTAGTTAAAATAAATTGAAAGTTGCCTGTAAAATAAAAATAAATCCTAAGATAGCTACAATATATTTATTATTTATATTGTAGCTATATTAGGGTTTATTTTAAAGGTAAGTATTTAGTTTTAAATAGGATTAATTTAGTTAATAAGAGTTATAATATTTAGATGTATTTAATTAATATTTAAGTTAGGGGGGTGTTAGGGTTAGGGTTATACTTAGGTTTAGGGGTTAATAATTTTATTATAATTGGCGGCGGTGTAGGGGGGGCAGGATAGGGGTTAATAAATGTATTATAGGTGGCGGCGGTGTAGGGGGGGGCAGGATAGGGGTTAATAAATGTATTATAGGTGGCGGCGGTGTAGGGGGGGCAGGATAGGGGTTAATAGGTATTATGTAGGTGGCAGCGGGATCCGGGAGCGGCGGTTTAGGGGTTAACATATATATTATAGTGGTGGCAGGGTCCGGGAGCGTCAGTTTAGGGGTTAACATATTTATTATAGTGGTGGCGGGGTCTGGGAGCGGTGGTTTAGGGGTTAATCAGTTTATTAGAGTGGCGGCGGTGTTCGGGAGTGGGGGTTTAGGGGTTAATCAGTTTATTAGAGTGGCGGCGGGGTCCGGTAGCGGCGGTTTAGGGGTTAATCAGTTTATTAGAGTGGCGGTGGGCTCCGGGAGCGGTGGTTTAGGGGGTAATTCATTTTTTTAGTTGCGGCGGTGTAGGGGGGGACAGATTAGGGGTGTTTAGACTCGGGGTACATGTTAGGGTGTTAGGTGTAGACAGCTCCCATAGGAATCAATGGGATGTCGGGCAGCAGCGAACATGAACTTTCGCTATGGTTAGACTCCCATTGATTCCTATGGGATCCGCCACCTCCAGGGCGGTGGATTGAAAACCAGGTACGCTGGGCCGGAAAAGTGCCGAGCGTACCTGCTAGTTTTTTGATAACTAGCAAAAGTAGTCAGATTGTTCCAAACTTGCGTTCGAAACATCTGGAGTGACGTAAGAATCGATCTGTGTCGGACTGAGTCCGGCGGATTGAAGCTTACGTCACTAAATTCTACTTTTGCCGGTGTGTAGGGCTTGATAACTAAGGCGAATCAGCCTCGCCACAAATACGCTGCGGAATTCCAGCGTATTTGAGGTTGACGGCTTGATAACTAGAGGCCATAATACGTGCGCAATTTAACCTGCGTGCAAACGATCACAAGAACCTGATATAGCTTGCACACAAACGTTTGTGCTCCACTCGTAATCTTAATGTTTTATTTCCATTGAATTATTCTGAGTGGCCTATTTGTTTTGGATTGTGTTAGAGCTTTGTAATGTTTTCAGACAAACTTTGTTTGTTCCTTTGGCTATGTCGTTCAGTTTCTTTTTCAGACCAAGTCTACCTAAACGCAGCTGTCTTGGATCCAGATTCTATCCAGCAATGCCCAACCAAATGCCCTTTTCAGGGCAATCTTTTTTTAGGATAGTTTTTTTTTTTAATTTAGGATTTTTTTAGAATAGGCTTTTTTATTTTATGAGCAAAAGAGCTATAATCACTTTAGGGCACTGCCAAATGCCCTTTTTAGTACCAATAGACAGCATTAATCGAAAATGAGCTTCCGGATTCCGGGGATCAATACACGTATAATTATTCCCCTTTATATATATATATATATATATATATATATATATATATATATATAAAAGAAGTCCTGATTGACTAACTGACTGAGTTATCAACACCCAGCTCCAACCGTTTAACCTAGAAACGTAAAATTTGGAAGGTACGTTGTTCTTATGATGTAGGCACCCACTAAGGAAGGATTTTTGACAATTATGTCCCTAAGGGGGTGACAAAGGAGGATGCATTTTTTTTATGAGGAAACCTATATCTCAAAAAACGTAGATGTTACAGATGTGAAAATTGGTATTTAGATTCTTCTTTAAAAATAAAGAAACACGTGTTTTACCATTTCCTGAAAATACACTTAAAGGGGGTGAAAAGTGTGGGGGGTGATTTATGAGGATACCTATATCTCAAAAAATGAAGATGTTACAGACGTGAAAATTGGTATTTAGATTCTCCTTTAAAAATAAAGAAACACGGGGGGCGTGTCCGATCTGCGTACCTGACAGGACGCATCTACTGCAGGCTCTAATTGAAATCTCTTTAATCCTCCGGTTTTAGAGCCGATAACAGCTATATTACACACATAACCGAATGGTTAGCAGCTACCAAGTAAGAGGCGGCTACATTACAATCCTGGACAGCTGTTCGTATGATAATAGAGCCACAGTTCGGAAGTTTAAGACCTAGGGCGGAGGCCTACACATAGGTAGCGAACCCCCCCCCGGAATCACCGGGTCACCAGTGCTGGCAACAGGCTGTTGCCTTACTGACCTTTTCAGCAACGTTGGACAATACAAGCAACTCACAACTAATAGCGGCACAGACCACTATCACCAAATTGCAGCACATCAGATCACCCCAAAATGGCGACTGCATGGGAGACTAGATTAGAGCAGGAGCTGGATCAGCGTTTTGCTAGATTAGATTCTCCTCAGACTATACCAGCGATCTTTCCCACTAGACTGCATGGAACGCAAAGTGCCGTTGAGGGAACAAGTTGCTGCAGGAGATTTAACACAGACCGAAAAAGAACAATAATGGAGGAGAAAACCTCACCTGCAAAAGATCTGTTAATGCAACCGAGGGTTACACAGGACAGCAAATGCAGCACACACAGCAAGGAAACTAACCGGACTGACCACAGCTTGCCGGTAGTGCTAGAGGGAATGGATGTGACTACGGGGGCAACATATATTCCTAGGCCTCTGGCCAAAATTGCTTCTGTCCCTCCCTGTGCCGGTAAGCTGGCCATGACTAACCCTGAAGGGGATAACAGTTCTCATGCTGACACTAGCATCGCAGCACAGACATTCTGCACAGCCTACTCTCCGGTGGTACAGGGCAACATAGGGACTCCCTGGTATACACAAATAAAACTCAGCCAGACACACCGTTCACTTACACCCCAACTCATCACTTACGGGTTATTCCCCCTGGGATCAGCCGCGGGACAGGTTGCACTAGAGTACCCAACTCTCACATGGAAAATACAGCGATCCCTCTTAAAATCATTTGATAGAAGCTGCCTCTGCAGCCAAAGAGGAAGCCATATACCTAAGACCGGAGAGGGCTAGACAGGAGAAGACATATCAGGCATGTAGTATTCTATTATGGAGCTCCGTTTTTACTACCCCTTGTTTGGCTCAAATATTATGACTTTCTTTACGGACCGCTCAGTAGAGGACTATTTAATACTGGAGTTTTGCCAATGATTAATGCTACTTTGAAGTTAATTGCTTAGCCCTTAGCATTAATATTCTATAGGTCCTTGTAATACTGTGTAAATTTTGATCCTCCCGTAGCCCACTAATCTCACAGAGCAGGATGGATTTGCATAACATTGCTAACTATCCCTCAATTTGTTATTATTGCTTGATACGGTATATCATTGTCATGTGTTTCTTCCTGCCTTGCGTCTGGCAGCTGAGGTTGCAGACGGGGCAGCATATCTGATCATCATGCATATGGTAATGTTTATGGTTTTATTTTATATTGGACGTTCTTCATAAAATGCTGACAGTATAACATCTCCTGGGAAAACGCTTCCAATGGCATCCCTCACTCCCTAGCATCCCCCTTACCCACATCCTTCACTGGGACACCTCCCATTCAGACCTCTGTCTTAACGCAATGATCGCCTGACCTTCCTTAATAAATTTAAAGCAGACCTTTCCTCACCGCTAGAGAAACTGCTACCCTTTCAATAATACCCACACATAGTACTATGTATCCCCTTTCCCACATTGGCAAAATTATATGTATTCTGATCACCCTCTCACACAACCCTTTAGCAATGCCGTTTTTGAATTTGGGGACACACAAATTATGGTCCAGTTGGCACTTATAATGCTTGTTTATCCTTTATATAGTTTAATAGATGTTGGAATTATCCCTACATGTTTTCTATATATTGAATGTACGGATCCAAGAGTGGTCCATACTACCCCTAAATGGGACTAAAAAGAGGAGAATCAGCCAAGAACCACCAAAATGTTTTCCATAATCTTTGTTGTTATCTACTTATTCTCTTATATATGTATTCTCTGCATAATGTGGCGCCTTAAAGCACTGTAATGTACAACTCCTCAATAAAAATGTTTAAAAAAAAAATAAATAAAAAAAAATAAAGAAACACATGGTTTACTATTGCCCGAAAATCCACTTAAAGGGAAAGGGGGGTGGTGGTTTATGAGGATACCTATATCTCAAAAACCGAAGAGGTTACAGACGTGAAAATTGGTATTTAAAGATGTTACAGAAAAATTGGTATTTACATTTTCCTTTAAAAATAAAGAAACACGTGTTTTACCATTTATATGGTGCCCATGTACAATAAACACTGAGAATTAATGAATACTCACGAAGTTCATGTCAGTGTGTGTTCAACCCAAATGGGCACACATGTGAGGGCACATGCCATTACCAGTAGTTGCGTTTTTCACTAATTTTACAAATCACCAAATCCACGCGAGCGAAGCCACGGGCAAAAGGTAGTATACATATATATGTGTGAATATTGAAAAGCATAGCTATCATTACCTTAATTCGATTAGGCTATCTCAATGTGTTTTTAATCTACTTTGAATGTTAATGCAGATGTGAAAGGATAGCATCTCATTATTTTAAGCATAATAGTTTAATAAAAGTTATATTATATTGCACCTTCTATATATTAACATTTCAATTGGGATTTAATTTTTGTGTAAACTTACTAGGGCATGTAATTTTAAACAACTTTCTGATTTACTTTTATTATCAAGGTTGCTTTTTTCTCTTTTTTGTTGAAGGCTAAATCTAGATAGGCTCATAGACTGATTTTTAAGACTCTGCAGTCCACATCTTATATCACTGTCTGGCTGTAAATAGCTAATAACATTGTGCTCAATCCCGTGGAGTTATTTATTTGCAACTCAAAAGATCTGAGATAAGGAGGCTGTCTACAGAAGCTTAGATAGAAGGTAATCATAGAGGTAAAAAGTATATTAATATAATAGTGTTGGTTTATGCAAAACTGGAGAATGGCAAATAAAGGGTTTATCTATCTTTTTAAACATTTTTGGTCTTGACTGTCCCTTAAAAGAGACAGTCAACACCAGAATTTTTGTTATTTAAAAAGATAGATAATCCCTTTATTACCCATTCTCCAGTTTTGCATAACCAACACAGTTATAATAATACACATTTTACCTCTGTAATTACCTTCGACCAGATTACTAGTTTTGCGTTAGGAGCTATGCGGTGCTAACGAGCAGTTTTCTCTCACCGCTCACTTACCTGCAGGGCTGGTATTACAGGTTTTTACAAACCCGGCGTTAAAAGGCAAGAAGTGAGCGTAGAGCAAAATTGTGCTCCATACCGCACTCCAATACCAGCACTGCTTAAGTCAGCGGTGAGCTGGCCGTACGTGCTCGTGCACGATTTCCCCATAGACATCAATGGGGAGAGCTGGCTGAGAAAAAGTCTAACACCTGCAAAAAGCGGCGTAAAACTCAGTAACGCAGCCCTATTGATTCCTATGGGGAAACACATTTTATGTTTACAACTAACACCCTAACATGAACCCCGAGTCTAAACACCCCTAATCTTACACTTATTAACCCCTAAACTGCGGCCCTCGACATCGCCAACACCTACATTATACTTATTAACCCCTAATCTGCCGCTCCGGACATCCCCGCCACCTACATTATATTTATTAACCCCTAATCTGCCTCCCCCAATGCCACCGCAACCTACCTACACTTATTAACCCCTAATCTGCCCCCCCAATTTGACAGTCACTATATTAAATGTATTAACCCCTAAACCTAAGTCTAACCCTAACCCTAACACCCCCTAATTGAAATAGAATTAAAATAAATATAAATAACATTTCTATCATTAACTAAATTATTCCTATTTAAAACTAAATACTTACCTATAAAATAAACCCTAAGCTAGCTACAATATATCAGCCAATAGGATTTTTTCTACCTTAATTCCGATTGGCTGATAGAATTCTATCAGCCAATCGGAATCTAAGGGACGCCATCTTGGATGATGTCACTTAAAGAGATATTCATTCGGAAGAAGACGTTGTTTGAAGAGGATGCTCCGCGACGGATGTCTTGAAGATGGAGCCGCTCCGCGTCGGAAGGATGAAGATAGAAGATGCCGTCTGGATGAAGACTTCTGTCCGTCTGGAGGACCACTTCTGCCAATCTGGATGAAGACTTCTGCCCGTCTGGAGGACCACTTCTGCCGGCTTCATTGAGGACATCTTGCCGCTTGGATGAAGACTTCTCCCGGTAAGTGAATCTTCGGGGGTTAGTGTTAGGATTTGTTTAAGGGTGTATTGGGTGGGTTTATTTTTAGATTAGGGTTTGGGCCTGCAAAAGAGCTAAATGCCCTTTTAAGGGCAATGCCCATCCAGGGCAATGGGGAGCTTAGGTTTTTTTAGTTAGTATTTTATTTGGGGGGTTGGTTGTGTGGGTGGTGGGTTTTACTGTTGGGGGGGTTGTTTGTATTTTTTTTTTACAGGTAAAAGAACTGATTACTTTGGGGCAATGCCCCGCAAAAGGCCATTTTAAGGGCTATTGAGAGTTTAGTTTAAGCTAGGGAGGGGTTTTATTTTGGGGGGCTTTTTTATTTTGATAGAGCTATTAGATTAGGTGTAATTAGTTTAAAGATCTGTAATTTGTTTTTTATTTTCTGTAATTTAGTGTTTGTTTGTTTTTTGTGATCTAGCTAATTTAATTTATTTAATTGTATTTAATTTAGTTAATTTATTTAATTGTAGTGTAGTGTTAGGTGTTAGTGTAACTTAGGTTAGGTTTTATTTTACAGGTCAATTTGTATTTATTTTAGCTAGGTAGTTATTAAATAGTTAATAACTATTTATTAACTATTCTACCTAGTTAAAATAAATACCAACTTGCCTGTAAAATAAAAATAAACCCTAAGCTAGCTACAATGTAACTATTAGTTATATTGTAGCTATCTTAGGGTTTATTTTATAGGTAAGTATTTAGTTTTAAATAGGAATAATTTAGTTAATTATAGGAATTTTCTTTAGATTTATTTAAATTATATTTAAGTTAGGGGGGTGTTAGGGTTAGACTTAGATTTAGGGTTAATACATTTAATATAGTGGCGGCGACGTTGGGGATGGCAGATTAGGGGTTAATAAGTATAATGTAGGTGGCGGCGATGTTAGGGGCGGCAGATTAGGGGTTAATAATATTTAACTAGTGTTTGCAAGGCGGGAGTGCGGCGGTTTAGGGGTTAATATGTTTATTCTAGTGGCGGCGATGTCTGGAGCAGCAGATAAGGGGTTACATTTTTTATTATAGTCTTTGCGATGCAGGAGGGCCTCGGTTTAGGGGTTAATAGGTAGTTTATGGGTGTTAGTGTACTTTTTAGCACTTTAGTTATGAGTTTTATGCTACTGCGCTGTAGTGTAAAACTCATAACTACTGACTTTAGAATGCGTTACGGATCTTGGCGGTAGAGGGTGTACCGCTCACTTTTTGGCCTCCCAGGACAGGCTCGTAATACCAGCACTATGTCCCATAGAAAAAAGGGTTTACAAAGTTTACGTAAGTCGTTTTGCGGTAAGGCCAAAAAAGTGTGCGTTGCCCCTAAACCTGCAAGACTCGTAATAGCAGCAGTAGTGAAAAAGCAGTGTTAGGACCTATTAACGCTGCTTTTTCAGCTTAACGCAAAACTCGTAATCTAGCCGCTTGTATCTAAGCCTCTGCAAACTGCCCCCTTATTTCAGTTCTTTTGACAAACTTGCATTTAAGCTCCTAGGTAACTTCACGTGCATGAGCTCAATGTTATCTATATGATACAAATGAAGTAACGCCACCCAGGGGTGAAAAACTGTCAAAATACATTCAGATTAGAGGCGGCCTTCAAGGTCTAAGAAATTAGCATATGAGTCTACCTTTCAACTAAGAATACCAAGAGAAAAAAGCAAAATTGGTGCTAAAAGTAAATTGGACAGTTGTTTAAAATTACATGCTCTATTTGAATCCTGAAAGTTTGTTTTGGACTAGGCTGTCCCTTTAATATTATTTAGCAGAATTTTTGGCCTTATAAATGACTTATATTTTGGTATATACATGTATACAATTGGGGTCCTAATTCTCTTATTTCCCCTCCATAACTACAAGTTTAAACTAAATAAATTCCCTTGATAAAATTATAATTTGCCGGAGTACCCACTAATACAATAAAGGTAGTAAATTCATATGCAGACTCATTTAATTACATAACACATACTATTCAGTAGATTTATTGAAAGTCCAGACTCCTGGTTTATTTAGAACCAGGATATCAATTTTCAAAATAAATAAATAAAAAAGCAAATCAATACAATTTGAAATACTCTCTTTTAAATATAAGAAATATGTTTAAGCCTCATGTCCCTGTAAAACAATTAATTCAAAAAGTAACAGAGAATATCACTTTGCACATTATAGGATTGACTATAAAATTCAGACTTCGGACGTAAAGTTGAAAACAATAAAATAACTTTACTTCCAATACGGATCAAGTTAAAGTCATAAATTAAAAAAATGACAAAGACCTTCTTGTCAAATTAAGAGTAAGGGTGAACATATTTCAGTTTTTTTCCTGTTCTGACTAGGTGGTCTATTACAGAGCTTTATAATTACAAGCTTTTTGCTCTCATCTCTTTAATATGCCCAGCAATCCTACATATAACATTTTATGGGCTAGCACGTTTCAGCTCTTTTGAGCTAACTTGACCCATGTTTCAGTAGAGTTAGTTTTACATTAATTAGGACCTTTTTCTTAGAACAGTTCCACAAGCCTGAAGGTGCTTAGGAAATAATGGGGTGATTATTAGAGAAATGCACATGCCTAACATAGTGAAGTACAAGAGCCATAATTTATACAATATCCAACTAAAAGACCACCAGAGCAGTATTGGTCAGCCTTGTTAAAGATGGAAGGAATGCGCCTGAAGCAGAGTTCTTACATCTTAAAACAAATGTTTACTGAGTTTTGTATTTTTGTCAAAACAGAATGCTTATTCGGTTAGATTTATTGAACAAATCATTTGTCTTGGTGTTTGTCACTCAAACTAAAAACGAATAAGAAATAAACAATTAATACAAAATAGCTTTAGGGTCCAATATAATTGTGGGCAGGGGCAACATTGTCTTCTAAGGATAAAATCTTAAAAACAAAAATGTAATAAATAATTATTAGTTAAACTTAAAAGATCCAGATGTAGTTTAAAAGTAATTCAACAAAATTGTGGCCTTTTGAGGAAATGTAATAAAAAAAGTATAGGTGTGAATGGTAACTGGTAATTAATTCCAGATTGCAGGTATAAAGATAAGCAGCTTTAGTCTCTTTGCTGTTAAATTATATATTTAGGAGGGTGGCCTAACAGCATTAGTGTCATTCTATATTGAATGACTTATGTGATGTATTAAGTGGATTTATAACACAGTAAATATATCATGAATGCAATATTCTTGAAATGTTTGTTACTTTAAAGGCATAACGATATCAGACAGCACATATGTGCAGCTTAAAGCGATACTAGAGAAATATTGTGTCACATGATGTATGTCATAGATGCCACCCCTTGCAACAGATTCCTTTAGATCTGTTTCGCATTGTAATACTCCGAAATGAGTTTTTATAGGAAAGTGACACCCACATCCTGTTATTTGCTTGTGTAAATAAATATATGCAAATACATCTAGAAAGAGAAGCGCTTTACCAGGAATGAACAACACCTCGGCAGCTTTTTCTACGGCGAGTTACCACCTGGGGCAGCCTCATTTAGCCCAATATTGCTGCACCTCACTGCTGAGGACTAAAGAAGGCTGAAATGATTATCTGGGTTTGCCGTGTTCCTAGTTCAGAGGAGGATTTCCTGGTATTTCTGGCTGGACTGACCTTGTTATACGGGATCAGACATATATACTTCAAGAAAGTTCTCCCCTGTGAAAAGCACAATTGGGCTAAAAAAATGTCGGCTCCTGGGTGGTAACTTGCCATAGGACAAGCTACTGAGCTTTTGTTTGTTCCTGCTACAGCTCTTCTCTTTCTGTATGTAAAGAACATATATGAGTTGTGTTACTTCTTTTATGAATAACAACATAAAGCAACTCTGAAAGAACCAAACATGCTTTAATATTTATTACATGCAATAACTACCATACTGTAAAACTTTCATATGTGTCCCTTGCTTAAATTGCCTGGTGCAGAGGAGATATCTGAGCCAAACATCTCCCTTACGTTCATCATCAATTACAAAAAGTGCATATGAAACATTTAGGGCCAGATTACAAGTGGAGTATTATTTAATATTCCCGCTCGAGCGTAAACTGCACTAGAAGTAAGATTTTTGTGCGCGTCGGGTTGTGATCATATTATTAGTTGAAAGAAAACTGTTTTAATTTGCGCACTAAATCAATGCGCAAAAAGTCGAACTTAGAATATCGCGCACGCATTAACTTATTTGCCCATATAAGTCAATAAAGTAAAAAAAGTGGGTAATAAACCTAACACCCAATTCGTGCACCTACCCAATCGCATATTCTCATGCGCTCTAACCCAACATGAAAATATGAATATTCCACTTACCAATGTTCTTCATATACAAACCCAATTCCGAAAAAGTTGGGACAGTATGGAAAATGCAAAAAACAAAACAAAAAGAGTAATTTGAAAATTCACCCTGTACTATATTGAAAACACATTATTAACACATTATTTTTTGTTTTTCTTTGTGAATTTAATGTATTTTTTAAAATATACACTCATTTCAAATCTGATGACTGCAACACATTGCAAAAAAGTTGAGACTGGGGCAATTTAAGACTAATAGTGATGTGACAAGTTGAAATAAGAAGGTGATGTGAAACAGGTGAGGCAATAGTTAAATCATAGTATATAAGGAGCCTCCAAAAAAGGCCTAGTCCTTCAAGAGCAAGGATGGGTTGAGGCTCGCCAATCTGCCAACAGATTTGTCAGCGAATAATCCAAAACTTTGAGAACAATATTCCCCAAAGACAAATCGGTAGGATTTTGGGCATTTCGCCTTCTACAGTGCACAATTTAATTAAAAGATTCAAGGAGTCCGGTCAAATCTCGGTGCCTAAAGGGCAAGGCTGAAAACCACTTCTGAATGCGCATGATCTCTAATCCCATAGAGGTCACTGTCTCAAAAACCGTCATGAGTCTATAATGGATATCATTACTATGCAAAGCAGAAGCTGTACATCAACACTGTCCAGAAGCGCCACAGATTTCTCTGGGTTCGGTCTCATCTGAGATGGACAGTAGCACAGTGGAATCATGTTTTGTGGTCCAACGAGTCAACATTTCATTTTGGAAAAAACAGCCATCATGTTCTCCAGGCCAAAGAGGATCTATGAGGGCACCATTAATTTAAAGGGACAGTCAAGTCCCAAAAAAACTTTCATGTTTCAAATAGGGCATGTAATTTTAAACAACTTTCCAATTTACTTTTATCACCAATTTTGCTTTGTTCTCTTGGTATTCTTAGTTGAAAGCTAAACCTTGGAGGTTCATATGCTAATTTCTTAGACCTTGAAGGCCGCCTCTAATCTAAATGCATTTTGATAGTTTTTCACCACTAGAGGGCATTAGTTCACGTGTTTCATATAGATAACATTGAGCTCATGCACGTGAATTTACCATGGAGACAGCTCTGATTGGCTAAACTGCAAGTCTGTCAAAAGAACTGAAATAAGGGGGCAGTCTGCTGAGGCTTAGATACAAGGTAATTACAGAGGTAAAATGTGTATAATTATAACTGTGTTGGTTATGCAAAACAGGGGAATTGGTAATTAAGGGATTATCTATCTTTTAAAACAACAACAATTCTGGTGTTGACTGTCCCTTTAATGCAGAAAGATATGTATACATTTTGGAGCAACATATGTTGCCATCCAGATGTAATCTTTTCCCTGGACGTCCCTTCATTTTCCATCAGGACACGTCCAAACCACATTTTGCCCGGATTACAAGCGCATGTTTGCGTAAGCCGTGAGTGCCTGCAGTCCTGAACTGTCTCCGATTGAGAATGTGTGGCACATTATGAAGCACAAAATAAGGCAACAAAGGCCCATACAGTTGCGCAGCTGAAGACATGCATAATGGATTAATGTGGGAAAATTCCGCTTGCTAAACTAAACTAAATGGTATCTTCAGTGCCCAAACACATAATAGGTATTATTAAAAGAAAATGTGAGGTTACACCGTAGAAAACAGTCGACTTTCCCAGCTTTTTGGAGTATTTTGCAGTCATTAGATTTGAAATGAGTGTATATTTTTAAAAATACATAACATTTACAAAGTAAAACATCAAATAATGTGTTAATAATGTGTTTTCAATATAATACAGGGTGAATTGAATTTTCAAATTACTCTTTTTGTTTGTTGTATTTTCCATACTGTCCCAACTTTTTCAGAATTGGGGTTGTAGAAGAATATGTTCTATTTATTTATAAATAAATATTTTTATATATATATATATATATATATATATATATATACACACACACAAAAAAATAATTCCAAAGTGAAGCAGCAGTTAAAAAAGTTTAGCAAATCCTTTATTCCTTTAAAACAATGCAAAGGACATACAGCAACATGGATGTAATTCAAGCAAAAGAACTCTGACCGGTTTCGGTCATATTGACCGTAATCATAGATTCGTACCAGGAGGATTGTATATCCCATACATCACTAGCTCATGGACTCTTGCCAATATGAAAGAAAATAATTTATCAGACCTTAAATGAACAGAAGGAGAGAGTAATAACCTGTCTTAAAGAGGAAGCAGACTTCAGCGCTGGACAGTGGGAAACAACTCTGGATTCTACCTCAGGCTATACAGAGTCTCCACGCCAGTATATTACCTCATACTGATTGAGGTTGTACCAAGTGAGTACCCATCTGTATACAAGTGTTTGTTTATTTCAAGCTGCCATAATATACTGCACCAAGATCTGGTCTCTCTGTGCGCCCTCCCTTCTTCTACCTATATATATATATACAGTTCAAAAAATAAGCACTCTCACCACAGTAACAGCTGCCAGGGTGCCAGCGGTTGAATATAACTGATAAGGGACGGCCGTCCTTTATCAGTTATATATATATATATATATATATATATATATATATATATATGTATATATATATATATATATATAATTTTTTGGTACAATATATATCTATACCTATATATACACATGAGTATATATACAGGTATATATATAGGTATAGATATATACATATATATATATATATATATATATATATATATATATATATATATATAGTAAATACATAGTTAAAACCTTTACTAAAAATTAATATTGCATAAATATGTTTTTTCATGTTTTCATCTACTTGACTGAAAAGTCTCAAATTCACTTATATATATATCTATATATGTGTACATATATATTTATGTGTATATACAGTATGTACACATTTAAATACATAAATTCAAATGTACACATATAAACATACATACATATATATATATATATATATATATATATATATATATATATATATAAACATACACAATGTATATGTATGTATGTTTATGTTAAAACCATTTGGCTGCCTTTTTTTGTAATACCTGAGAGTCAGACCTTATATCTTTGAGCCCTCATAACTTTGTTGTGCAATATTTTTTTGAATATTTTATTTATCAGATAGTGTTATTATGAGTGTAACTGCACTTTGTAATGTAATTTTTTTTATGTGTTTTGTGACACTTTTTGTTTTGCTAAACAGTTAACCAGAGCTCTGAGGTCACGCTAACCCAACAAGCGTTAACTTGAATTGTGCTCAAGCGATCGCATTTACTTTCAACTTGTAATACGAGCGGCATACCCGACGCACGTAAACACCAACAATATACCCCTTATCGCTCGCATGTAACTGTAAGCACTCCACTCGTAAAAACTGGTCCTTAATACGGAATTAAACATTGAGTTTAATGTTCCATTGAAAGTCTTGAAAATATAAATAATTAAAATGATTTATCAAATAAAATATGTACATATTAAAAATATAATTCACCAATGACTAATGCATTTATTTAAAAATATTTAGTGATAGATAAGTGGTAGATGAAATATTTGAACATGCAAATTGAAGGTAGATTTAATAAAAATAGTAATTTTCTATGGATATACAGCAAGACACAGAAAGACTAATTTCTACACCCATTAAACAAAATGCATATAAAAGAATATTTAGATAATATAATTATATATCATGATAAGTTTCCACCAATGGAATGTTCAAGAAGAATGAATTTCAAATTGGCTATTGTCATTCAAGAAAAATAAAAAATGAAAAAATTAGCCAAATATACAAGACACAGAGAGACCTGTTTGTACATCCTTTAAAAAACATAATATTTAATATATATAATATACAACAAGACACAGAAAAACTAATTCGTACATCCATTAAACAAAATTCATATAAAAGAATATTTAAATAATATTAGTCATAAATCCTTTCCACCAATGAATATTCCAATGAATATTCAAGAAGAAATAATTTTAAATTGGCCATTGTTACTCAAGAAAAGAAAAAAAATAACCAGATATAAAAAACACAGAAAAACCTGTTTGTACCATCCTTTAACCCCTTAACGACTGAGGACGTGCCAGGCATGTCCTACATGGTGTGTCAGTTAGTGACCAAGGACGTGCCTGGCACATCCTCTGGGGTTTCAATCGGTGGAAGCGATCGTGATCGCTTCCAGACGCTTTCAAGGTATTGCAGTGATGCCTCGATATTGAGGCATCACTACAATACCTTTTTTACCCACCAAAGCAGAGAGTGCCATGAAAATAATGGTATCTTTAGAAAGTCCATTTATTGGTATATAATATGGGTGGGTACAGTAAATAAGTAAGAGGAAAATTACAGCTAAACACAAACACCGCAAAAAATGTAAAAATAGCCCTGGTCCCAAATAGTCAACAAATGGAAAAGTGCTCTGGTCACTAAGGGGTTAAAAAACATAATATTTAGATGGCATGATTCATCAGACGTACACAAAATGTGTTATAAAAATAAATTGCATTAGAAGGATTATGGAGACCTTAAAACATTTTCACATATCTTTCAGATATCTATATATGTAAGGGATTTTTTTTATTTATTTAAAGAGAACAGGATGTTAAGTTTGTCTGTTGATCCGCTTGCCCGTATGTATCATTACACACTCATCGGAGTGTGTAATGCCCACCCCTTCATTCTCGCTACCAATCACACGACTGAAGGGGCTGTCAATCACCGAGAGCAAGTGATTTTCCCTTGCCACCTCAGAGGTGGCATAGGGTGTAAGCAGCAGCGGTCTAATGACCGCTGTTTCTTACATTGCGGGAAGCAGGCTCGCATATGCGAACCTGCCCCGCAAAGGCTCCGGAGCAGCTTTCGCTGCTTCGCACAAGGAGCCCATAGTCTAGTCAAAATTAAACTTTCATGATACAGATAGAGCAGGCAATTTTAAGCAACTTTCTTATTTATTCCTATTATTAATTTTCCTTCCTTCTCTTGGTATCTTTATTTGAAAAAGCAGGAATATAAGCATAGGCCCATTTTTAGTTCAGCACCTGTGTAGTGCTTTTTGATTGGTGTTTAAATGTAGCCACCAATCAGCAAGCGCTACCCAGGTGCTGAACCAAAAATGGTCCGGCTCCTATGCTTACATTCAAAGAAAGATAACGCAAGAACAGAGAAAAATTGATAATAGGAAAACATTAGAAAGCTGTTAAAAATTGCATGCTCTATCTGAATCATGAAAATTTAATTTTGTCTAGACTATCCCTTTAATATAGTTCTATAAAATTATAATGAACTTACTATCTGTATCAAAGTGCTATAAAATGCTAAAAAGTAGTGATTGATAAATGTCAGAAAAAATATTTGAATTGTAGAATAAATTATCTTGACAGACTAAATGTTATTTTTACATTTTCAATTGTTACATTTAAAAAAAAAAAAAAACAATATACAGTATAAAAAATAGCAAAATTTACACTCAGATGATAATTCTTCTAATAGGTTTATGCTATGATAATCTGCAATCAAAATCTACTTTTGAATGCACAATTTAAATTATGTTTCTCACATTGTAAGTCTAAGAGAATCACTATTAACTGTATGATTTGAATTTATTATATCTGAAATTTAATGTAAATGTTAAAGGGACACTCAAGTCAAAATAAACTTTTATGATTCAGATAGGACATGCAGTTTTAAGACACTTTCCAATTTACTATCATTATCATTTTTTTTTTTATATACACACTTTCTGGGGAACAAGATCGTACTGAGCATGTGCAAAAGCTCAGGGTATACGTATACTAGTCTGTGATCTACTGCTTATTTAACATTCAGAGTTGGTGTTATAACATTGTATTTTTATTATGCACATTTTAATTATGCAATTCTATTGTATGGAGTGGTCCTTTAAGATTCTAAAAGTAACATATGGCCAACCCTTGGAGTTTCTAATAAATTGCTGTAACATTTAACATTTGCTACTTATATTGCTTGTCATGTATAACCATTGTACCCACTGGATAGGTTATGAAAGAGGCTGAACCCATTTGTAAACTGAGCAATATCTGTAGAAGTGAATGCAGAATACAATGGGAGACAATTCATCTAAAGACTGGATAGCAGCAAACAAGCATATAAATTGTCAGAGCAAACAGACTCCATATACATAGTTCAGTGCAGTGAATAGCAAACTATAAAGACTTTGCTGGGGCAGTCTGGTTACACAAGATGAATCCATTATAATACAGTATATACAGGGGCCAAGTCCTACCAAAAAAAAGTATGGGAACTCACCAAGTTTTCCATCCTCCCTCACAATTAATTATGACCTAGATTACAAGTTTTGTGGTATGGTGCGGTATGGCTATACCACTGAAAAATTGGCCATTGCGCTTGGAATGGTAGATCTCCCATATTATAAGTCAGTGCGATATAGCTATACCGCAAACGTTTTAGCCTGTAAAGGAACTCACCATTCATAGCGCCGTATTACATGTTGTGCGTTCCGGCTAAAATACTTGCATTATGTTCTATACCGCCGCAATTTGAGACCAGTAGTTATGGATTTTGTGAAACAAAAATGTTTCACAAAACTCATAACTAAAATGTTACAAAGTACACTAACTCCCATAAACTACCTATTAAACGCTAAACCGCCACCCTCCCGCATCGCAAATACTATATTAAACTTATTAACCTGTAATCCGCCGGCCCCCCATATGGCCAACACTATATAAAGCTATTAACCCCTAAACCGCCGGCCCCCCAACATCTCTACTACTATAATAAACCTATTAACCCCTAAACCGCAGGCCCCCACATCGCTAATACTAAACTAAACCTATTAATCCCTAAACCGCCGGCCCCCCACATAGCAAAACACTAAATTAAGTTATTAACCCCTAAACCTAACACCCCCTAACTTTAAATTAAATATAAATATCTTAAAATAAATAAAAACTTACCTGTGAAATAAAAAAAATAAGGTTAAACTATAAATAAACCTAACATAACTATTTTAATAAAATAAACTACAAATAAAAACCCTAAATTACAAGATTAAAATAACCTAACAGTACGAAAAATTTTTTACAAAAATTACAAATTTAAAAAAACGAACACTACGAAAAAAATAAAACAAATCTAACATTACCAAAAAAACAACAACACTGGAATTATGAAAAATAAAGCTACACTAAGATTACAAAAAATAAAACGAAATTATCCAATATAATAAAAATTACACCTAATCTAATAGCCTTATAAAAACAAAAAAAAACGCCCAAAATAAAAAACACCCTCTAACATAGCAATAAACTACCAATAGTCTTTTGTAGACATTGCCCTAAGTTAAACAGCTCTTTTACATTAAAAAATTATTTGAACAGCCAAATGGCTGATTTGAATTTCTCAGCCAATAGGAATGCAAAGGTACCCCAATATAAAAGGGGTATCTTGCATTTAAGCTTCAGTGTGCGGCAGTCGATTGCATGAAAAGGATGTTCTGCGATGGATGTCGCCTCCGGTCCTGGACAGCTCCGCGCAGCAACAGCTCCGCGCCACCGGGATGAATATGCAAGATGATGGAGGACGATGTCGCTGCCTGGATGAAGACATCTCACCGCCTGGGTGAAGATGGATGTCCGGACTTCAGGAACTGTAGATTTCCAGGGATTAGTGTTATGTTTTTTTTGGGTGTTTTTTTTTTAATTAGTTTTTTTTTATTTTATTGGGCAGTAAAATAGCTGTTTGAAAAAGAGCTGAATGCCCTTTTAAGGGCTATGCAAATACAAATGCCCATTTAGGGGCAATGGGTAGCTTAGTTTTTTTTAGACTTAGGTTTTTTTATTTTGAGGGGTTGGTTGGGTGGGGGGTTACTGTTAGGGGGAACTTTGCAATTTTTAAATGTAAAATAGCTGTTTAACTTAGGGCAATGCCCTACAAAAAGCCCTTTTAAGGGCTATTGGTAGTTTATTGTTAGGTTACGGGGTTATTTTATTTGGGGGGGGGCTTTTTTGTTTTTGTAGGGCTATTAGATTAGGTGTACTTTTTATTATTTTGGATAATTTCATTTATTATTTTTGTAATCTTAGTGTTTTTTTATTATTCGTAATTTTAGTGTTTGCTTGTTTTTTGGTAATGTTAGATCTTTTTCATAGTGTTAGGTTTTTTTACATTTGTAAATTTTTTGATTTTTTTTTCATAGTTTTAGGTTATTTTAATCTTGTAAGTTAGGTTTTTATTATTTGTAGTTTATTTTAATTTTCTTAAAATAGTTATGTTTATTTATAGTTTAATCTTAGTTTTCTTTTATTTCACAGGTAAGTTTTTATTTATTTTAAGATAGTTATACTGTAAATTTAATTTAAAGTTGGGGGGTTAAGTTTAGGGGTTAATAGTTTAATTTAGTGATTTGCGATGTGGGGGGGCAGGATGTTTAGTGGTTAATAGGTTTAGTTTAGTATTAGAGATGTGGGGGCCGGCAGTTTAAGGGTTAATAGGATTATTATAAGAATAGCGATGGGGGGGTGGCGGTTTAGGGGTTAATAGGTTTATATAGTGTTGGTAATGTGGGTGGAAGGTGGTTTAGGGGTTAATAACTTTATTATAGTAGTAACGAAGTGGAGGGCCGGCAGTTTAGGGGTTAATTGGTTTATTTAGTGTTGATGATGTCGGGGCGGCGGTTTATGGGCTAATAAGTTTATTTAGTGTTGGCGATGTCGGGCGCGGCGGATTAGGGGTACTTAGACTAAGGGTTTATATTAGGATGTTAGGTTTTTACATAACTTTCTTTTCACCATAGACATCAATGGGGTTGCGTTACAGTGATCGCCATTCCGCGATCGCAGATGTTAGTTTTTTTTTTTAACACTTTCTCTCCATTGATGTCAATGGGGGAAAACTTGTATGAGCACGTCAAGTCAGGTCTTGGCATTTGTGCGGTATGGAGCTTATCACACCATAACGCACAACAAAAAAAGTTTTTTCAGTAACTTGTAATGGAAGCTATAAGCTCATTTTTTTAGGGCATAACTTGTAATCTTGGTGATTGTTTTATATATATATATATATATATATATATATATATATATATATATATATATATGTTGTGTGTGTACACACACTGTATTTATATGTATTTAATCAATACACTTTGGCTAATGAAAGCAAATTAAATCCAATGAAGGGTTGAATGGCTGCCTTGGGCATGAGAATCCTCATCTGTCACATAGTTTCACCCATTTAAAGGGACAGTCTAGTCCAAAAAATAAAAACTTTCATATATCATATTCAGATAGAGAATGTAATTTTAAACAATTTTCCAATTTACTTTTATCACCAACTTTGCTTTGTCCTCTTGGTATTCTTATTTGAAAGCTACACCTAGGAGGTTCATATGCTAATTTCTAAGACCTGGAAGGCCACCTCTTCTCTCAGGGCATTTTGACAGTTTTTCACCCCTAGAGGGTGTTAGTTCATGTGTGTCATATAGATAACACTGTGCTCACGCACGTGGAGTTCCAGTGAGCCAGCTCTGATTGGCTAAAATGGATGTCTGTCAAAGAACTGAAATAAGGGGCAGTTTGCAAAGGCTTAGATACAAGGTAATCACAGAGGTAAAAACATAATTTATGTAAGAACTTACCTGATAAATTCATTTCTTTCATATTAACAAGAGTCCATGAGCTAGTGACGTATGGGATATACATTCCTACCAGGAGGGGCAAAGTTTCCCAAACCTTAAAATGCCTATAAATACACCCCTCACCACACCCACAAATCAGTTTAACGAATAGCCAAGAAGTGGGGTGATAAGAAAAAAAGTGCGAAGCATATAAAATAAGGAATTGGAATAATTGTGCTTTATACAAAAAAATCATAACCACCACAAAAAAGGGTGGGCCTCATGGACTCTTGTTAATATGAAAGAAATGAATTTATCAGGTAAGTTCTTACATAAATTATGTTTTCTTTCATGTAATTAACAAGAGTCCATGAGCTAGTGACGTATGGGATAATGACTACCCAAGATGTGGATCTTTCCACACAAGAGTCACTAGAGAGGGAGGGATAAAATAAAGACAGCCAATTCCTGCTGAAAATAATCCACACCCAAAATAAAGTTTAACAAAAAACATAAGCAGAAGATTCAAACTGAAACCGCTGCCTGAAGAACTTTTCTACCAAAAACTGCTTCAGAAGAAGAAAATACATCAAAATGGTAGAATTTAGTAAAAGTATGCAAAGAGGACCAAGTTGCTGCTTTGCAGATCTGGTCAACCGAAGCTTCATTCCTAAACGCCCAGGAAGTAGATACTGACCTAGTAGAATGAGCTGTAATTCTCTGAGGCGGAATTTTACCCGACTCAACATAGGCAAGATGAATTAAAGATTTCAACCAAGATGCCAAAGAAATGGCAGAAGCTTTCTGGCCTTTCCTAGAACCGGAAAAGATAACAAATAGACTAGAAGTCTTACAGAAAGATTTCGCAGCTTCAACATAATATTTCAAAGCTCTAACAACATCCAAAGAATGCAACGATTTCTCCTTAGAATTCTTAGGATTAGGACATAATGAAGGAACCACAATTTCTCTACTAATGTTGTTGGAATTCACAACTTTAGGTAAAATTCAAAAGAAGTTCGCAACACCGCCTTATCCTGATGAAGAATCAGAAAAGGAGACTCACAAGAAAGAGCAGATAATTCAGAAACTCTTCTGGCAGAAGAGATGGCCAAAAGGAACAAAACTTTCCAAGAAAGTAATTTAATATCCAATGAATGCATAGGTTCAAATGGAGGAGCTTGAAGAGCCCCCAGAACCAAATTCAAACTCCAAGGAGGAGAAATTGACTTAATGACAGGCTTTATACGAACCAAAGCTTGTACAAAACAATGAATATCAGGAAGAATAGCAATCTTTCTGTAAAAAGAACAGAAAGAGCAGAGATTTGACCTTTCAAGGAACTTGCGGACAAACCCTTATCTAAACCATCCTGAAGAAATTGTAATATTCTCGGTATTCTAAAAGAATGCCAAGAAAAATGATGAGAAAGACACCAAGAAATATAAGTCTTCCAGACTCTATAATATATCTCTCTGGATACAGATTTACGAGCCTGTAACATAGTATTAATCACAGAGTCAGAGAAACCTCTTTGACCAAGAATCAAGCGTTCCATCTCCATACCTTTAAATTTAAGGATTTCAGATCCTGATGGAAAAAAGGACCTTGAGACAAAAGGTCTGGTCTTAACGGAAGAGTCCACGGTTGGCAAGAGGCCATCCGGACAAGATCCGCATACCAAAACCTGTGAGGCCATGCCGGAGCTACCAGCAGAACAAACGAGCATTCCTTCAGAATCTTGGAGATTACTCTTGGAAGAAGAACTAGAGGCGGAAAGATATAGGCAGGATGATACTTCCAAGGAAGTGAAAATGCATCCACTGCCTCCGCCTGAGGATCCCGGGATCTGGACAGATACCTGGGAAGTTTCTTGTTTAGATGAGAAGCCATCAGATCTATTTCTGGAAGTTCCCACATTTGAACAATCTGAAGAAATACCTCTGGGTGAAGAGACCATTCGCCCGGATGCAACGTTTGGCGACTGAGATAATCCGCTTTCCAATTGTCCATACCTGGGAAATAAACCGCAGAGATTAGACAGGAGCTGGATTCCGCCCAAACCAAAATTCGAGATACTTCTTTCATAGCCAGAGGACTGTGAGTCCCTCCTTGATGATTGATGTATGCCACAGTTGTGACATTGTCTTATCTGAAAACAATGAACAACTCTCTCTTCAGAAGAGGCCAAGACTGAAGAGCTCTGAAAATTGCACGGAGTTCCAAAATATTGATCGGAAATCTCACCTCCTGAGATTCCCAAACCCCTTGTGCCGTCAGATACCCCCACACAGCTCCCCAACCTGTAAGACTTGTATCTGTTGAGATTATAGTCCAGGTCGGAAGAACAAAGAAGCCCCCTGAACTAAACGATGGTGATCTGTCCACCATGTCAGAGAGTGTCGTAAAATCGGTTTAAAGATATTAATTGAGATATCTTTGAGTAATCCCTGCACCATTAGTTCAGCATACAGAGCTGAAGAGGTCGCATGTGAAAACGAGCAAAGGAGATCGCATCTGATGCGGCAGTCCTAAGACCCAACATTTCCATGCATAAGGCTACCAAAGGGAATGATTGTGACTGAAGGTTTTGACAAGCTGATATCAATGTTAAACTTCTCTTGTCTGACAAGGACAGAGTCATAGACACTGAATTTATCTAGAAACCTAAAAAGGTTACCCTTGTCTGAGGAATCAATGAACTGATTGGTAAATTGATCCTCCAACCATGAACTTGAAGAAACAACACAAGTCGATTCGTATGAGATTCTTCGAAAATGAGAAGACTGAGCAAGTACCAAGATATCGTCCAAATAAGGAAATACCAAAACCCTATTCTCTGATTACAGAAAGAAGGGCACCGAGAACCTTTGAAAAAGATTCTTGGAACTGAGGCTAGGCCAAACAGTAGAGCCACAAAACTGGTAATGCTTGTCTAAAAAGAGAATCTCAGACACTAAAAGTGATCTGGATGAATCGGAATATGCAGATACACATCCTGTAAATCTATTGTAGACATATAATGCCCTTGCTAAACAAAAGGCAGGATAGTCCTACAGTAACCATCTTGAATGTTGGTATCCTAACATAACGATTCAATAATGATAGATCCAGAACTGGTCTGAAGGAATTGACCTTCTCTGGTACAATGAAGAGATAAAATAAAACCCCAGCCCCTGTTCCAGAACTGGAACTGGCATAAATACTCCAGCCAACTCTAGATCTGAAACACATTTCAGAAATGCTGAGCCTTGCTGTGTCAACTGGGACACGGGAAAGAAAAGAATCTCTTAGCAGGAGGCCTTAACTTGAAGCCAATTCTGTACCTTTCTGAAACAATGTTTCTGAAACCAGAGATTAAGAACGGAATTGATCCAAATTTCTTTGAAGAAAACGTAATCTGCCCCATACCAGCTGAGCTGGAATAAGGGCCGCACCTTCATAGATACTTAGGAGCTGGCTATAGGTTTCTATAAGGCTTGGATATATTCCAAACTGGAAATAGTTTCCAAACTGATACCGCTCCTGAGGATGAAGGATCAGGCTTTTGTTCCTTGTTGTGAGGAAAGGAACGAAATGATTATTTACCCTGGAAAGAAAGGGAAAGCAAAGTTGACTTAGAAGACATGTCAGCATTCCAAGTTTAATCCATAAAGCTTTTCTAGCTAAAATAGCTAGAGACATATACCTGACATCAACTCTAATGATATCAAAAGATGGTATCACCAATAAAATTATTAGCATGTTATAGAATAATAATAATGCTATAAAATTATGATCTGTTACTTGTTGCGCTAAAGCTTCTAACCAAAAAGTTGAAGCTGCAGCAACATCCGCTAAAAATATAGCAGGTCTAAGAAGATTACCTGAACATAAGTAAGCTTTTCTTAGAAAGGATTCAATTTTCCTATCTAAAGGATCCTTAAATGAAGTACTATCTGCCATAGAAATAGTAGTACATTAGCAGGAGTAGAGACAGCCCCATAACCTTAGGGATTTTTGTCCCAAAAAACTCTAATCTGTCAGATGGCACAGGATATAATTTGCTTAAACGTCTAGAAGGAGTAAATAAATTACCCAAATTATTCCATTCCCTGGAAATTACTTCAGAAATAGCATCAGGGAGATAAAACACTTCTGGAATAACTACAGGAGATTTAAAAACCTTATTTAAACGTTTACATTTAGTATCAAGAGGACCAGAATCCTCTATTTCTAATGCAAATAACACTTCTTTAAGTAAAGAACGAATAAATTCCATCTTGAACAAATACAAAGATTTATCAGCATCAACCTCTGAGACAGAAACCTCTGAACCAGAAGAACCATTATCAGTATCAGAATGATGATGTTCATTTAAAAATTCATCTGAAAAAAAGAGAAGTTTTAAAAGACTTTTATGTATACTAGAAGGAGAAATAACAGACATAGCCTTCTTAATGGATTTAAAAAATAAAATCTCTTATGTTATCAGGAACACTCTGAAAATTAAATGTTGACGGACAGCAACAGGTAATGTAACAGTACTAAAGGAAATTTTATCTGCATTAATAAGTTTGACATGACATGCAATACAAATAACAGCTGGAGAAACAGATACCAAAAGTTTATAGCAGACTTAGCTTGGTAGCTCCAGCACTGTGCAGTGATTTTCCTGTAGTATCTTCTGACTCAGTTGCAACGTGGAACATCTTGCAATATGTAAAAGAAAAAAACAACATATAAAGCAAAATTGATCAAATTCCTTAAATGACAGTTTCAGGAATGGGAAAAAAATGCCAGTGAACAAGCTTCTAGCAACCAGAAGCAATAAATAATGAGACTTAAATAATGTGGAGACAAAAATGACGCCCATATTTTTTAGCGCCAAAAAAGACGCCCACATTATTTGGCGCCTAAATGCTTTTGGCGCCAAAAATGACGCCACATCCGGAACGCCGACATCTTTGACGCAAAATAACGTCAAAAAATGACGCAACTTCCGGCGACACGTATGACGCCGGAAACGGAAAAGAATTTTTGCGCCAAAAAAGTCCGCGCCAAGAATGACGCAATAAAATGAAGCATTTTCAGCCCCCGCGAGCCTAACAGCCCACAGGGAAAAAAGTCAAATTTTTGAGGTAAGAAAAAATATGATAATTCAATGCATAATCCCAAATATGAAACTGACTGTCTGGAAATAAGGAAAGTTGAACATTCTGAGTCAAGGCAAATAAATGTTTGAATACATATATTTAGAACTTTATAAATAAAGTGCCCAACCATAGCTTAGAGTGTCACAGAAAATAAGACTTACTTACCCCAGGACACTCATCTACATGATTGTAGAAAGCCAAACCAGTACTGAAACGAGAATCAGTAGAGGAAATGGTAAATATAAGAGTATATCGTCGATCTGAAAAGGGAGGTAAGAGATGAATCTCTACGACCGATAACAGAGAACCTTATGAAATAGACCCCGTAGAAGGAGATCACTGCATTCAATAGGCAATACTCTCCTCACATCCCTCTGACATTCACTGCACGCTGAGAGGAAAACCGGGCTCCAACTTGCTGCGGAGCGCATATCAACGTAGAATCTAGCACAAACTTACTTCACCACCTCCCTTGGAGGCAAAGTTTGTAAAACTGATTTGTGGGTGTGGTGAGGGGTGTATTTATAGGCATTTTAAGGTTTGGGAAACTTTGCCCCTCCTGGTAGGAATGTATATCCCATACGTCACTAGCTCATGGACTCTTGTTAATTACATGAAAGAAAGGTGTATTTATATAACTGTGTTGGTTATGCAAAACTGGTGTACACTGTCCCTTTAAGGTGCAATAATCCTGTTTCTGCTGAGAGGAGCTAAATAACCCCAGAGCAAGCCACAGAAAAATGTAAGCATCATGTGTAATAAAAGATAATATTCATAACAGGGGTGATAACACTGCAGGACCGCTGACAGTCTTGCATTTAGTTTATTTTAAGAAGCATTACTACCCATTACTAAAGGTTCTCAATATCCCTCTAACCAGACTGTGCTCCTGCTCCTCCCACCAGCAGCAGCAGTGTTTACGGAAGTGCTTCTGTTCTCTGTCCAAAAGGAACTTAGTTCCTCCTGCAAAAATAGTGCAAGAACTCCGTTCCCATGCGTTCTTGCTCGACTTGACCCCTGAGTATATGGCAAACAAGGCAACTGAGACATGAGGTGACACAAAGGTGAAGCAATTTGGTTGCACAAGTTCAGTTTATTATATTACAAACAAGTTATCTGGAACAAGAGGTACTGCAAGGCTGAAGTAAATTGTTGCAGAATGCTAAGAGTTCAATTTAAATAATGCAGGATAATGCAAACATATTTAAGAAGAAGGAGATTAAACTGTAGCAGTTTTCAGGGTTATACACAGAAATTTAGTCGGTACATTTTTAAACTGTAGTAGCTAGCAATAATCAGGTTAGATTACTGGTTTTCAGACCTGTCATCAGGCCTCCCTAACAGGCCACATTTTGAGGATATCTGAACTAGAGCACAGGTGAAATAATCAGGTGATTAGTAAACATGTTTATTTTACCTGCTCTAATCCAAGGTAATCCTGAAAACCTAGCCTGTTTGGGATGCCTAAGGACAGGTTTAAAAACCAGTGGGATAGATCATGCAGGTTCACACAAAAACACTCAGACATATTAACATTGATCAACAAAATGTAGGTCACAGAGTATCTGAAGGTTTTAAACAGTTATTTATCTAAAGGTAAAGCAGATAACAAACTAAGGCCAGAGTAGTTGCCATTAAACAGTCTAGAGCAAATAGATTCATACAAGGGCATTCAGACATAGTTATAATCCAAAGAAAAGTTGGGTTTTATACTTTTAAAATACATTCCAAGCAAAACCTGTACCAGACTGTGGAATAGCAGACACAGCTAAAACCTAAAAAGATCTGTTAGACAACACGGTGGGGCTGAATTATCAAGCTCCATTCGGAGCTCAATAACTGGTCCGCTGCCTCTGAGGCTGCGGTCTTCAATCCGCGCGATCCTATAAGATCGGGCTGATTGACACCCCCTGCTAGCGGCCGATTGGCCGTGAATCTGCAGGGGGCGGCATTGCACAAGCAGTTCACAAGAACTGCTTTTGCAATGATAAATGCAGACAGCGTATGCTGTCGGCATTTATCCATGTGCGGCAGACATGATTCGCTACATGGTATCATGTCCGTCTGCACTTTAGTAAATTGGCCCCAGTGTGTCACTTATGATCAATTCAGAAAGAAGACATGTAGATTATTAGAAGCATATTGTTGAAGTGCGTAAACACTTCCACTCAGATTAGTCACTACAAACTAAAAAAATCAAAAGAAAATCTGTTTAGTATACATTTCTTGTATCCTATAGGAGTTTGTTGACATGCATGCAGTCAAAACTAATAAAATTATTAATGAATATTGGCAGCAACAGAATAAGATATCTTTTAATGAAAAAGACATAAATCAGTTCAGTCACTTAAGAAATGTTTAGCTCCAAATTAATTTGTTACATATATGTATATTTTTATATTTTTTCAGAGTTGGTTGGCTTGCAAGCTGCCTTTGACTTACTGGACAAATTTTACTTATGTACCCATTAAAAAAATAAAATTATAAGCATTCATGAAAGCCTATTCGGCTATTTATATACAAAAGGGTTTTGGTCTTAAAATAAAATAAATCTATCTTTTAAATTGAAATTTACACCTAGATCATATAAAAGTAATTCTTTAATAGACTATCACCACCTACACCAATGTGTATTACTCATGCATTGCCCTGCTACTAGTCTGAAACTTTATTGCTACCACCCAACCAGTGGCGTCACTAGGGGGGGGGCGGGGGGGGCGGGCCGCACCCGGGTGACACCCTCCAGGGGGTGACACCAAAAAAAATTTTATTGAAATTCAAAGAAATACAATTTTGAGATGCATAGATTATTTTATTAGAGGCTGGCATTTGTGAACATTAGTGGGACTGGGGAAGTTGTAGACACACAATTTTTTTGCCCCTTGAGCCAGTGCTGCAATTTCAACAAATAGTTTTCCTGGCTGCTTTTGCTTGTTTGTACTTTGCTCCTCCCCTGCCCAATTTCACTATGAATGTTGTGGGTGTGCCGTGGGGCTTGAAAAGTTGCGCTGCTAGCCTAAACCTGCCTGCCTATCTGTGCTCACTGCTTAGTGACATGCGGCCCAGGGCTGTGCACTGACAGACTTGGAACAGAGTCAGAGAGCAGAATTTTCATAGTTTGCGCGCCTAAACCTTTTCTTCAGTGATTTATTTTAGAGTGCTCTGTTTATCTTTCATTTGATGTTCTGCTGAGCCAGGGAGCAGCTCTAGGCATGAGCTTCCTAATTAATGCAGTGCAGTTTACATATTTTGTATGTGTGTGTCTGAGTTTTTGTGTGTCTCAGTGTTTTTGTGTGTGTGTCTGAGTGTGTTTCCGAGTGTTTGTGTGTGCATCTGAGTATGTTTTTAAGTATGTCTGAGTGTTTGTATGTGTGTTTGCCTGTGTTTTTGTGTGTGTCTGCTTTCTGGGGGGGGGGGGGACACACCATGACTTACCGCACCGGGTGACACCAACCCTAGTGACGCCACTGCTAACCTGGATTGGACACTGTTCTGTGATGGAAGTTTGAGGATGGTGAATGTTTCTGGTGTAGTCATGACAGATTCTGTTATAGAGGCCGAGCCCCTCCCATCTCACTACAGTGCCCAAGCGGCTGAGCTACATGCACTCACACTTGCTTGTCAGCTCTCAAAGGACAGGTCAGTAAACATTTACACTGATAGTAAATAAGCTTTAGGGATTGTATACACCACTGGTCAATTATGGAAATTAAGGGGTTTTCTAACTTCTGCTGGTACCAGTGGCGTCACTAGGGGGTGCGGGGGGTGCGGGCCGCACCTGGGTGACACCCTCCAGGGGGTGACACCAAAAAAAAAATAAAAAAAAAAAAATTTTTTTTTTTTTAATTTTTTTTGAAATTCAAAGAAATACAATGTTGAGATGCATAGATTATTTTATTAGAGGCTGGCATTTGTGAACATTAGTGGGACTGGGTAAGCTGTAGACACACAATTTTTTTGCCCCTTGAGCCAGTGCTGCAATTTCAACAAATAGTTTTCCCGGCTGCTTTTGCTTGTTTGTACTTTGCTCCTCCCCTGCCCAATTTCACTATGAATGTTGTGGTCGTGCCATGGGGCTTGCAAAGTTGCGCTGCTAGCCTAAACCTATCTGTGCTCACTGCTCAGTGACATGCGGCCCAGGGCTATGCACTGACAGACTTGGAACAGAGTCAAAGAGCAGAATTTTCATAGTTTGCGCGCCTAAACCTTTTCTTCAGTGATTTATTTTAGAGTGCTCTGTTTATCTTTCATTTGATGTTCTGCTGAGCCAGGGAGCAGCTCTAGGCATGAACTTTATAATTAATGCAGTGCAGTTTACATATTTTGTATGTGTGTGTCTGAGTTTTTGTGTGTGTGCTTTTGTGTGTGTGTCTGAGTGTGTTTCCGAGTGTTTGTGTGTGCATCTGAGTATGTTTTTAAGCGTGTCTGAGTGTTTGTATGTGTGTTTGCCTGTGTTTTTGTGTGTGTCTGCTTTCTGGGGGGGGGGGTGACACCATGACTAACCGCACCGGGTGACACCAACCCTAGTGACGCCACTGCACCCAACAAAGCAACCTCCTCTTTCTAAAAGTACACCCAATTTTTAGTTATTCATTAACATTTCTAAACTCCCAGTAATAATTTGCTTTACTGGCACATAGCATTAGATAGCATTAGAAGTATTTAGAAAAGTACTTGAAGGTTGTTGATTAAATCGTGTTTTATACCTTCCTGAATGTACTTTTTTAGATATCTGGGGCGCGATCCGATATACGGTGTAGTTTTTGGCGTAAGTGAGGGAACCCGCACCGCCCGTAGTTTTACCTCGCACATCGGGGTATCCAATATACCCCGCCGGCAGTTGCTAAAGTGCCGTAAGTCGGCCAAACTAGCGATGTCCAGAAATAAGTGTAACTACAAATTTCTGGAGTCGCCAGTGACTTACGGCACTTTAGAAACTGCCTGCACCTAAAAAAACTAACTAAAGTATAAAATCTCCCGTAACTGTCTAACACGCCTCCCAAAAATAGCCCGACACGTATACCCCTATATCCGCAATCCCCCCTCTCACTCCTAATAATAAATGTATTAACCCCTAGACCGACAACCCCCCACAACGCAATAAGCCTAATTATTAACCCCTAAACCGCCATAGCCCACACCGCAATAAACCTATCCTAGTATTAATTGACGTTGCATTCTATTGGCTGATCCAATCAGCCAATCGGATTGAACTTCAATCCGATTGGCTGATTAAATCAACCAATCGGATTTTTCCTACCTTAATTCCGATTGGCTGATAGAATCCTATCAGCCAATCGGAATTCGAGGGACGCCATCTTGGATGACGTCATTTAAAGGACCAGCCATTCGTCGGGTAGTCGTCGGCTGAGGAGGATGTTCCGCGCCGGAGGTCTTCAAGATGGAGCAGCTCATCGCCGCAAGGATGAAGATAGAAGATGCCGCTTGGATGAAGACTTCTGCCGGATGGAGGACCTCTTCTGCCCCGATCGGATGAAGACTTCTGCCCGGCTGGAGGACCACTTGTGCCCGGATCGGATGAAGACTTTGGGCCGGCTGGGTGAAGACGGCTCAAGATAGGGTGATCGTCAATAGGGTAGTGTTATTTAAGGGGGGATTGGGTGGGTTTTAGAGTAGGGGTGCGTGGGTGGTGGGTTGTAATGTGGGGGGGTATTGTATTTCTTTTTTTACAGGTAAAAGAGCTGATTACTTTGGGGCAATGCCCCGCAAAAAGACATTTTAAGGGCTGGTAAAAGAGCTGGTTACTTTGGGGCAATGCCCCAAAAAAGGCCCTTTTAAGGGCTATTTGTAATTTTATTTAGGGTAGGGAAATTTTATTATTTTGAGGGGCTTTTTTATTTTATTAGGGGGCTTAGATTAGGTGTAATTAGATTAAACTTCTTGTAATATTTTTTTATTTTTTATGATTTAATGTTTTGTTTTTATGTACTATAGTTTAGTTTATTTAATTGTATTTTAAATTAGATAATTGTAGTTAATTTATTTAATTAATTTATTGATAGTGTAGTGTTAGGTGTAATTGTAACTTAGGTTAGGATTTATTTTACAAGTAATTTTGTAATTATTTTAACTAGGTAGCTATTAAATAGTTATTAACTATTTAATAGCTATTGTACCTAGCTAAAATAAATACAAAGTTACCTGTAAAATAAATATAAATCCTAAAATAGCTACAATGTAATTATTAATTATATTGTAGCTATTTTAGGGTTTATTTTATAGGGAAGTATTTAGTTTTAAATACTTTAGTTAATAATATTAATATTATTTATATTTATTTAAATAATAATTAAGTTAGGGGGTGTTAGGGTTAGACTTAGGTTTAGGGGGTAATACATTTAATGAAGGTGGCGGCGGTGTAGGGGGATCAGATTAGGGGTTAATATATTTAATGTTGGTGGCGGCGGTGTAGGGGGATCAGATTAGGGGTTAATATATTTAATGTAGGTTGTGACGGTGTAGTGGGATCAGATTAGGGGTTAATAAATTTAATGTAGGTGGCGGCGGTGTAGGGGGGTCAGATTAGGGGGTAATAAATGTAATGTAGGTGGCAGCGGTGTAGGGGGTCAGATTAGGGGGTAATAAATTTAATGTAGGTGGCAGCGGTGTAGGGGGTCAGATTAGGGGGTAATAAATTTAATGTAGGTGGCGGCGGGTTCTGGGAGCGGCAGTTTAGGGGTTAAACACTTTATTTAGTGGTGGCGGGTCCGGGAGCGGCGGTTTAGGGGTTAAACACTTTATTAGGTATTGCGGTGGGGGATTGCGGTTGACAGGTAGATAGACATTGCACATGCGTTAGGTGTTAGGTTTTTTTTCTGTAGGCATTTTAGGGAGTTACGGTGCTCCCATACTCAGCGCAAGGCCTGCTATGGGTGCATTTTATGGCGAGGTGAAAATGGAGTAAATTTTCTCCATTTTCGCCACGTAAGGCCTTGAGCTGGATATTGGATACCAAATTGCGCGGTTTTATATGTTAGCCTATGGGAGTAAAATTTGCGGGCGACGGGTGAAATATACGGGCTACGCCGTATATGTGATACCAAACCCGCACAAAATCTGGCGTCGACGGCTTTTGCGGGCGACGCTGCATATCGGATCGGGCCCCTGTAGTTCTGCTTTTCTATTAGTGCTAACATATACCAAGTATGCAGTTTTAATAGACTTTCCAGTTTACTTTCATTATCAAATTGTACACAGTCTTTTTATACACACACTTTCTGAGGCACAGCTCCTACTGAGCATGTACCCAATATTACAGTGTAAACGTATACTAGTCTGTAATTGGCTGATGAGTGTTACATGATATAGAGGGCTGGCAAATAGGGGGGAGAAAACTGTCAAAAAATATACTGATTATTTGAAATTCCTAGTAAGTGTTATTGTATTGTCTTTTTTATTATCCACTTAATTATGCAATTTTACTGTATGTAATGGTCCTTTAAATTAGTCACCAGATTTTTTCTTTTTCCATAACAAGTGAAACGGTTAAAAAGTAAAAAAAATCACAGAACCTCAATAAGAGTTGAAACGAGGGACTTTGTCATCCTCTAAAATGTATAATATTACCAACTATATAATATAGGGAGTTGTAAACTGTCAGAATACACATTGCATGACTGTTTTTAACCTTTAAATAAAAACATGACATAAAGACTAAAATGTGTTTCAGTACTGCATAGCTGTAAGAATATTGGTAAGGGAAAATGATTTATTGTATATTAAATAAGAATCAAACTTTAAAAATATTCTTTCTTGACATTTATTTTATCATCTTTTGAACTTAAGGTAAGCAATCCATTAACCGTTACACTAACAAGTGTTAATGTAGTTCCTGTCTTTTCTCCAAAGGCCCATAAAACTATGGGGCTTTTAGGATTTACACAAGCTCATAAATCTTTTTTTCCAGGTGTTTCTAAACCACTTTCTATAATCATAAATGACACTGTTTCTGCCCAAACCTGGCTGAATTCCTTTAGTGCGCATAACATGTTTGCATAGTCCAATTCTCTGAAGTATCAGCGTCAGTAGTAAAACCAAACTTTCTGACAGATTTTCTTTCAGGATAGTTGTCTTGTGAACTATGAAAGAGCTCTTAATCATGCAGCTGTGAAAAGGCAAGGAAATGTACATTAAATGAGATTTAAAAAAACTCCCAAAGAATATTCTCCCTTGGATCAACATTGAAGAATTCCAACACAATGTAATAGTACTTGTGTTTTATTTTAGAGCCTCAATTACTTCACTCAGTTCTGTCAGAAGAAATGTTATGGTCCATATTAAGGTGGACTGGCTTTGTTAATATGTATTGTGTTTAACAGAAACTGTATAGGCTCCTATAACCGTCCATTAGTGTTTTCCATGCTAAAACTCAGGTGCAATTTGGTTTGCGTTGTCTGTGGGATTCAAATCTATTAGAATCACAGCTGTTTGAATTGCTAAAAGGGACATGGAAGTCAAAATTAAACTTTCATGATTCAGATGCAATTTTCAGCGACTTTTCAATTCACTTCTATTTTTAAATTCACTATTTTCTCTTGGTATCCTTTGCTAATAGTATACTTAGGTATTCTCAGGAGCAGTAATGCACTACTTAGAGCTATTTGGTGATTGTTGACTACTAGACACGTGCATTCAGCATTCGGTTTTCTATACAAATGCTGAATACGGCATTCGGTAGCGGTGTTTGTCAAATCCAATAATAAATTTGGATCAGAAAAGAGCCAAACGCACTACGGTACCCATATCTGGTATTTGTTTAAAAAAAAATGCCAAATGCACTTGTCTAGTGGCTACACACATACCTCTTGTAAATTAAGCCTAACGTGTGAAAGGCTTTAATAATTGATTAAATGACTGTTGAAGGGGGTCCTCAGTGCAAAGTGTCTGACAGGCATTTGGCTTATGAATAAAAACTATTTGAAAACCGGGTTTTATAATGGTCTTGGATTTATGTATAACTTGTTTTATGTTTATTTAACACTAAGAACAATTTGTAACTTCTCTGTGAGTATTTACTAATTAGCTACTCTATCTACTTTCATCTGTGTGGTGAACATACTGAACAAACATTAAAAACTAACCAGCATCCTCAGAGGTGAGTGCACAGGTGAGTACATACTTTACAGTGCTGTGATCTTGGGCCTGGTGTAAAAAAATATCCGACATGGATAGAAATCATGCCAAATACATATATACTGCATATATATATATGTATATATATGTATGTATATATATATATATATATATATATATATATATATTGCAGTATATGTGTCTCTCCTTCACATCCAGAAGCTTGCATAGATAGACAAATAGCTCTCAAATGAAAATGTTGATTTCTAAAATTGTTTGAAGGACTTCCAGTACTAATGAGACTCCTTAGATAATCTTACCAGATGGATGAGCCTCAGATCATCAGACCCCTTGTGAGTTGATGTCATTATCTTGCAACTTTTTACACGCTACTATGCTAGTCTTGATTGAATGCTTAAAGGGAAATTATATTAAAAATTAAATTCCCCAAAAAATAGATAGATTAATAAATAAACAAAATAAATATAACATGCTATTTAAACTATTTCGTAGTGCGCCTTCAGCTTTAGCACACATTGCCTTAGTGCACCTTTGGTTTTAGCGAGAACAAGGTTTTGTAGCGCGTCCCATGGAAGTCTACGAGGTGAGGGATTAGCATGGGCACACACTATTAGAACTCTAGATGTTAGTGCACTTGAAACTTTTGCAATAACATGAGCGCAAGAATAGGAGGGCTATTGATTTAACTTGAGCAGTGTTAGTGCTCAATAGTGCTCATATTTTTTGCTCCCCTTGTAATCTAGGCCAATATGTTTAATTATACATAGTGAAGCAACTTTTGAAATGAACTTTGTTATTTGTTACTAGGTGATAAGTCTGCCCAAAAGGCAGTCTATTTAAAAACAAACTACGAACCCCAAAGCTAAACACAAAATAAATAATGTAAAATTACAGAAAAAATAAACAAAGGTATCCAAAATAAAAAACATAATTTATGTAAGAACTTACCTGATAAATGTATTTATATCATAGTGGCAAGAGTCCATGAGCTAGTGACGTATGGGATATACATTCCTACCAGGAGGGGGCAAAGTTTCCCAAACCTCAAAATGCCTACAAATACACCTCCCATCTCACTCATACCTCAGTTTAACGTATAGCCAAGTAGTGAGGTGTAAAAAAAGGAGTAAAAAGCATACAAAAAGAGGAACTGGAAAAATAATGTGCTTTATACAAAAAAATCATAAGTACAAAAAATAGGGTGTATTGGGTGGGTTTATTTTTTAGATTAGAGACTGTGGGCCGCAATAGAGCTAAATGCCCTTTTCAGGGCAATGGGGGGGCTTAGGTTTTTTTAGTTAGTATTTTATTTGGGACGTTGGTTGTGTGGGTGGTGGGTTTTACTGTTGGGGGGGTTGTTTGTATTTTGTTTTTACAGGAAAATGAGCTGATTTCTTTGGGACAATGCCCTGCAAAAGGCCCTTTTAAGGGCTATTGGTAGTTTAGTTTAGGCTAGGGTTTTTTTTATTTTGGGGGGGCTTTTTTTATTTTGATAGGACTATTAGATTAGGTGTAATTAGTTTAAAGATCTTGTATTTTGTTTTTGATTTTCTGTAATTTAGTGGGGGGGTTGTGATTTAGCTAATTTAATTTAATTTATTTAATTGTATTTAATGTAGGGAATATATTTAATTATAGTGTAAGGTTAGGTGTTATTATAACTTAGGTTAGGTTTTATTTTACAGGTAAATTTGTATTTATTTTTGCTAGGTAGTTATTAAATAGTTAATAACTATTTAGTAACTATTCTACCTAGTTAAAATAAATACAAACTTGCCTGTAAAATAAAAATAAACCCTAAGATAGCTACAATGTAACTATTAGTTATATTGTAGCTATCTTAGGGTTTATTTTATAGGTAAGTATTTAGTTTTAAATAGGAATAATGTAGTTAATGATAGTAATTTTATTTAGATTTATTTAAATTATATTTAAGTTAGGGGGTGTTAGGGTTAGACTTAGGTTTAGGGGTTAATAAATTTAATATAGTGGCAGCGACGTTGGGGGCGGCAGATTAGGGGTTAATAAATATAATGTAGGTGTCGGCGATGTTGGGGTAGCAGATTAGGGGTTCATAAGTATAATGTAGGTGGCTACGGTGACCGGAGCGGCAGATTAGGGGTTAATAAGTATAATGTAGGTGGCGGCGATGTCGGGCGGCAGATTAGGGGTTAATAAGTGTAAGATTAGGGGTGTTTAGACTCGGGTTCATGTTAGGGTCTTTGGTGTAAACATAAAATGTGTTTCCCCATAGGAATCAATGGGGCTGCGTTACTGAGTTTTACGCTGCTTTTTTGCAGGTGTTAGACTTTTTCTCAGCCAGCTCTCCCCATTGATGTCTATGGGGAAATCATGCACGAGCACGTACGACCAGCTCACCGCTGACTTAAGCAGCGCTGGTATTGGAGTGTGGAATGGAGCACAATTTTGCTCTACGCTCACTTCTTGCCTTTTAACGCCGGGTTTGTAAAAACCTGTAATACCAGCACTGTAGGAAAGTGAGCGTTGAAAAAAAACTGCTCGTTAGCACCGCACAGCTCCTAACGCAAAACTCATAATCTCGCCATAAGATTATCAAAAAGAATAACAATTAAACATAATCTAATACCCCTATAAAAATAAAAAGCCCCACTAATTTAACAATAAACTACCAATAGCCCTTAAAAGAGACTTTTGTAGGGCATTGTCTTGAAGCAATCAACTCTTTTACCTTAAAAAATGTATAAAGTCTCCCCAAAAAGTAAAAACCCCCACCCAACCAACCCCCCAAAATAAAAAAACTAAGTCTAAAAAAACCCTAAGTTATCCATTGCCCCTGATTTAAACAGCCAATAGGATTTCAGTAGCTCTCATAGGCCTAGATTTGGAGTTCGGCGGTAAAAGGGCTGTTAACGCTCCGCGGGCTTTTTTCTGGCCGCACCATAAATTTAACTCTGGTATCGAGAGTTTAAACAAATGCTGCGTTAGGCTCCAAAAAAGGAGCGTAGAGCATTTTTACCGCAAATGCAACTCTCGATACCAGAGTTGCTTACGGACGCGGCCAGCCTCAAAAACGTGCTCGTGCACGATATCCCCATAGGAAACAATGGGGCTGTTTGAGCTGAAAAAAAACCTAACACCTGCAAAAAAGCAGCGTTCAGCTCCTAACGCAGCCCCATTGTTTCCTATGGGGAAACACTTCCTACGTCTGCACCTAACACTCTTACATGTACCCCGAGTCTAAACACCCCTAACCTTACACTTATTAACCCCTAATCTGCCGCCCCCACTATCGCTGACACCTGCATATTTTTTTTAACCCCTAATCTGCCGCTCCGTAAACCGCCGCAACCTACGTTATCCCTATGTACCCCTAATCTGCTGCCCTAACATCGCCGACCCCTATATTATATTTATTAACCCCTAATCTGCCCCCCTCAACGTCGCCGACACCTGCCTACACTTATTAACCCCTAATCTGCCGAGCGGACCTGAGCGCTACTATAATAAAGTTATTAACCCCTAATCCGCCTCACTAACCCTATCATAAATAGTATTAACCCCTAATCTGCCCTCCCTAACATCGCCGACACCTACCTTCAATTATTAACCCCTAATCTGCCGAGCGGACCTCACCGCTACTATAATAAATGTATTAACCCCTAAAGCTAAGTCTAACCCTAACACTAACACCCCCCCTAAATTAAATATAATTTTAATCTAACGAAATAAATTAACTCTTATTAAATAACTTATTCCTATTTAAAGCTAAATACTTACCTGTAAAATAAATCCTAATATAGCTACAATATAAATTATAATTATATTGTAGCTATTTTAGGATTAATATTTATTTTACAGGCAACTTTGTAATTATTTTAACCAGGTACAATAGCTATTAAATAGTTAAGAACTATTTAATAGTTACCTAGTTAAAATAATAACAAATTTACCTGTAAAATAAATCCTAACCTAAGATATAATTAAACCTAACACTACCCTATCAATAAATTAATTAAATAAACTACCTACAATTACCTACAATTAACCTAACACTACACTATCAATAAATTAATTAAACACAATTGCTACAAATAAATACAATTAAATAAACTAGCTAAAGTACAAAAAATAAAAAAGAACTAAGTTACAAAAAATGATAAAATATTTACAAACATAAGAAAAATATTACAACAATTTTAAACTAATTACACCTACTCTAAGCCCCCTAATAAAATAACAAAGCCCCCCAAAATAAAAAATTCCCTACCCTATTCTAAATTAAAAAAGTTACAAGCTCTTTTACCTTACCAGCCCTGAACAGGGCCCTTTGCGGGGCATGCCCCAAGGATTTCAGCTCTTTTGCCTGTAAAAAAAAACATACCATACCCCCCCCCAACATTACAACCCACCACCCACATACCCCTAATCTAACCCAAACACCCCTTAAAGAAACCTAACACTAAGCCCCTGAAGATCTCCCTACCTTGTCTTCACCATACCAGGTTCACCGATCCGTCCTGGCTCCAACATCTTCATCCAACCCAAGCGGGGGTTGGCGATCCATCATCCGGTGCTGAAGAGGTCCAGAAGAGGCTCCAAAGTCTTCCTCCTATCCGGCAAGAAGAGGACATCCGGACCGGCAAACATCTTCTCCAAGCGGCATCTTCAATCTTCTTCCATCCGGTGCGGAGCGGGTCCATCTTGAAGCAGGCGACGTGGATCCATCCTCTTCTTCCGTTGTCTCCCGACGAATGACGGTTCCTTTAAGGGACGTCATCCAAGATGGCGTCCCTCGAATTCCGATTGGCTGATAGGATTCTATCAGCCAATCGGAATTAAGGTAGGAATTTTCTGATTGGCTGATGGAATCAGCCAATCAGAATCAAGTTCAATCCGATTGGCTGATCCAATCAGCCAATCAGATTGAGCTCGCATTCTATTGGCTGTTCCGATCAGCCAATAGAATGCGAGCTCAATCTGATTGGCTGATTGGATCAGCCAATCGGATTGAACTTGATTCTGATTGGCTGATTCCATCAGCCAATCAGAAAATTCCTACCTTAATTCCGATTGGCTGATAGAATCCTATCAGCCAATCGGAATTCGAGGGACGCCATCTTGGATGACGTCCCTTAAAGGAACCGTCATTCGTCGGGAGACAACGGAAGAAGAGGATGGATCCGCGTCGCCTGCTTCAAGATGGACCCGCTCCGCACCGGATGGAAGAAGATTGAAGATGCCGCTTGGAGAAGATGTTTGCCGGTCCGGATGTCCTCTTCTTGCCGGATAGGAGGAAGACTTTGGAGCCTCTTCTGGACCTCTTCAGCACCGGATGATGGATCGCCAACCCCCGCTTGGGTTGGATGAAGATGTTGGAGCCAGGACGGATCGGTGAACCTGGTATGGTGAAGACAAGGTAGGAAGATCTTCAGGGGCTTAGTGTTAGGTTTATTTAAGGGGGGTTTGGGTTAGATTAGGGGTATGTGGGTGGTGGGTTGTAATGTTGGGGGGGGGTATGGTATGGTTTTTTTTACAGGCAAAAGAGCTGAAATCCTTGGGGCATGCCCCGCAAAGGGCCCTGTTCAGGGCTGGTAAGGTAAAAGAGCTTGTAACTTTTTTAATTTAGAATAGGGTAGGGAATTTTTTATTTTGGGGGGCTTTGTTATTTTATTAGGGGGCTTAGAGTAGGTGTAATTAGTTTAAAATTGTTGTAATATTTTTCTTATGTTTGTAAATATTTTATTATTTTTTGTAACTTAGTTCTTTTTTATTTTTTGTACTTTAGCTAGTTTATTTAATTGTATTTATTTGTAGCAATTGTGTTTAATTAATTTATTGATAGTGTAGTGTTAGGTTTAATTGTAGGTAATTGTAGGTAGTTTATTTAATTAATTTATTGATAGGGTAGTGTTAGGTTTAATTATATCTTAGGTTAGGATTTATTTTACAGGTAAATTTGTTATTATTTTAACTAGGTAACTATTAAATAGTTCTTAACTATTTAATAGCTATTGTACCTGGTTAAAATAATTACAAAGTTGCCTGTAAAATAAATATTAATCCTAAAATAGCTATAATATAATTATAATTTATATTGTAGCTATATTAGGATTTATTTTACAGGTAAGTATTTAGCTTTAAATAGGAATAAGTTATTTAATAAGAGTTAATTTATTTCGTTAGATTAAAATTATATTTAATTTAGGGGGGGTGTTAGTGTTAGGGTTAGACTTAGCTTTAGGGGTTAATACATTTATTATAGTAGCGGTGAGGTCCGCTCGGCAGATTAGGGGTTAATAATTGAAGGTAGGTGTCGGCGATGTTAGGGAGGGCAGATTAGGGGTTAATACTATTTATGATAGGGTTAGTGAGGCGGGTTAGGGGTTAATAACTTTATTATAGTAGCGGTGAGGTCCGCTCGGCAGATTAGGGGTTAATAAGTGTAGGCAGGTGTCGGCGACGTTGAGGGGGGCAGATTAGGGGTTAATAAATATAATATAGGGGTCGGCGGTGTTAGGGGCAGCAGATTAGGGGTACATAGGGATAACGTAGGTGGCGGCGCTTTGCGGTCGGAAGATTAGGGGTTAATTATTTTAAGTAGCTGGCGGCGACATTGTGGGGGGCAGGTTAGGGGTTAATAAATGTAATACAGGGGTCGGCGGGGTTAGGGGCAGCAGATTAGGGGTACATAAGTATAACGTAGGTGGCGGTCGGCAGATTAGGGGTTAAAAATTTAAATCGAGTGGTGGCGATGTGGGGGGAGCTCGGTTTAGGGGTACATAGATAGTTTATGGGTGTTAGTGTACTTTAGGGTACAGTAGTTAAGAGCTTTATGAACCGGCGTTAGCCAGAAAGCTCTTAACTACTGACTTTTTTCCTGCGGCTGGAGTTTTGTCGTTAGAGCTCTAACGCTCACTTCAGAAACGACTCTAAATACCGGCGTTAGGAAGATCCCATTGAAAAGATAGGATACGCAAATGGCGTAGGGGGATCTGCGGTATGGAAAAGTCGCGGCTGAAAAGTGAGCGTTAGACCCTTTAATCACTGACTCCAAATACCGGCGGTAGCCTAAAACCAGCGTTAGGAGCATCTAACGCTGGTTTTGACGGCTACCGCCGAACTCCAAATCTAGGCCTTAGTATTGGCTAATTTGAAAATGTCAGCCAATAGAAATGCAAGGTATCCCATTTTTAAATGGGTACCTTCCATTCAAGCTTCAATGTACGGCGGTGATCATATGAAGAGGCTTCTCCACGCTGGATGTCTGCGCCGCTGGCGACGATGCTCAGCGCCTCTACAGCTCCACGCATCCACAGGTCAGCGCCACTGGGATGAAGATTGGAGATTCCCCTGCGATGGATCAAGAAGTTGCCGTCTGGATGAAGACTTCTCGCCGCCTAGATGAAGATGGATGTCCGGACTTCAGGAACTGTGAATAGATTTCCTGGGGTTAGTGTTAGTTTTTTAAAAAAAAATTATTTTGGGTGTTTTTTTTTAGAATAGGGCTTTGGTTACAAAAGAACTGAATTCCCTTTTAAGGGCAATGCCCACACAAATGCCCTTTTAGGGGCAATGGGTAGCTTAGTTTTTTTTAGACAGGTTTATTATTTTGGGGGGTTGGTTGGGTGGGGGTTTTACTTTTAGGGGGGACTGTGTAATTTTTTGAAGGTAAAAGAGCTGATTGCTTCAGGCAATGCCCTACAAAAGGCTCTTTTAAGGGCTATTGGTAGTTTATTGTTAGATTAGAGGATGTTTTTATTGTGGGGGGGATGTTTTGTTTTTATATGGTTATTAGATTAGGTTTAATTGTTATTACAGGTATACCTCACTTTACAGCGCTTCACTTTACAGCGATCCGCTAATACAGCGCTTTGTGGAGCTGAAGTTCAACCTCCAAGGATTTTGAAACAGTGCTGTAATCATCATGAGATTGCGAGAAAAGTGAATGGCACTATTCTGTTATGCTTAGTTCACTCTGTTAACAGCATTTCAGTGCAATCTTTGTCTCAGTGCTATAGTCAGGCAAATTTTACTACAGTAATTGTCACTATTTTACAGGTACAGTATTTATTGAATACTTGCTGTGCGAGTGTTAAACTAAACGTAGCACTATTGCACCCCTAATATATGTTAGTTCAAACATGTTTTCAAGATTTTAAACACTGAAAAGAAAGCTAAAACTGCCTTGTTTCACTTTAAGGCGGTTTTCACTTTACAGCGGGGCTCCGGTCCCTAACTCGCTGTATGAGCGGGGTATACCTGTATTTTGGATAATTTTGTTTATTATTAGAGTTAGAGTTATTAGAGTTTTTTATTTAGGTTTAGGGGCTAATAGTTTAATTTAGTGTGTTGCGATGTGGGGAGCCAGTGGTTTAGGGGTTAATAGTTTTATTTTATTAGTAGCGATGTGGGGGCTGGCGGTTTAGGGGTTAATAGGTTTATTTTATTAGTAGCGATGTGGGGGGCCATTGGTTTAGTGGTTAATAGGTTTATTTTATCAGTAGTGATGTGGGGGGCCGGCGGTTTAGGGTTAATAGGTTTATTTGGTGTCAGCAATGTCGGGGGCGGGGATTAGGGGTAAATCATTTTATTTTGTGCCTGCGATGTCGGGGAGCGGCCGATTAGGAGTATTTAGACTAGGGGTTTATGTTAGGGTGTTATGTTTTAACATAACTTTATTTTCCCCAATGGGGTTGCGTTACGGTGATCACCATTCCGCAATCACAGGTGTTAGTATTTTTCTAACACTTTCTCCCCATTGATGTCTATGCGGGAAAGCATGCACAAGCACGTAAAGTCAGGCCTTGGGTTTTGTACGGTATGGAGCTTATCGCACCCTATCGTACAGCAAGCGGTTTTTCAGTAACTTGTAATGGCAGCGCTATGGAAAGTGCGATTTACGCACCCGGTATAGTGCAAAACTTGTACTGCTCTGCATAAAAATAAAAATAAGTAGATTGTCAGGTTTTAAAATAAATTAGCAAATAACAAAATTTTTGATTAAAGAAACAAATGAATTCTAGACAGGGGTCAAGTCCAACCAAAAAAAGTATGGTCACTCACCAAGTTTTCCATCCTCCCTCACATTTAATTATGACCTAGATTACAAGTTTTGCGGCATGGCGCGGTACAGCTATACCACTGAAAAATTGGCTATTGTGCGTGGAATGGCAGGTCTCCCATATTACAAGTCACAGCGGTATAGCTGTACAGCAAGCATTTTAGCCTGTAACACAACTCACCATTCCGCACTCAAAAAAATTACTTTTGAGTGCAGGGTTTTCATAGTGCCATATTACAGGTTGTGCGTTCAAGCTAAAATGCTTGTGTTATGGTCTATACCGCCGCAATCTGAGACCAGTAGTTATGGATTTTGCAAAACAAAAATGTTTCACAAAACTCATAACTAAAATGTTACAAAGTAACTAACACCCATAAACTACCTATTAACCCCTAAACCGCCAGCCCCCTCATCGCTACTACTATAATAAACCTATTAACCCCTAAACCGCAGGCCCCCACATTGCTAATAACAAACTAAACCTATTAACCCCTAAACCGCCGGCCCCCCAAATCGCAAATCACTAAATTAAATGATTAACCCCCTAAACCTTATACCCCCTAACTTTAAATTAAATATAACTAAGATTAAACTATAAATAAACCTAACATAACTATTTTATTAAAATAAAATAAACTACAAATAAAAAACCTAAATTACAACCTAACACTATGAACAACTAAAAAAAACTAAATTACAAATTTAAAAAACCTAACACTGCTAAAAAAATAAAAAAAATTACCAAAAAATTACGAAAAATAAAAAAACACTAAGATTACAAAAAATAAAACAAAATTATCCAAAATAATAAAAATTACACCTAATCTAATTGTCCTATAAAAACAAAAAAGCCCCCCAAAAATAAAAACACCCTCTAACATAACAATATACTACCAATAGCCCTTAAAAGGGCCTTTTGTAGGACATTGCACTAAGTGAAACAGCTCTTTTACATTAAAAAATCTAAAAGGATTTAAGCAGCTCTCATCCTATGGGCTGATTTGAATTTCTCAGCCAATAGGAATGCAACGGTACCCCAATATAAAAGGGGTACCTTGCATTCAAGCTTCAGTGTGTGGCGGTCGATCGCATGAAGAGGACGTTCTGCGATGGATGTCGCCGCTGGTACTGGACAGCTCTGCGCTGCCACAGCTCCGCACCACCGGGATGAAGATGGAAGATTCCCCCGCGATGGAGGAAGATGTCACCGTCTGGATGAATACTTCTTGCCGCCTGGATAAAGATGATTGTCCGGACTTCAGGAACTGTGAGTACATTTCCTGGGGTTAGTGTTTTTTTGGGGTGTTTTTTTTTTGGATTAGGGTTTTTTCATTTTAATGGACAGTAAAAGAGCTGATTGCAAAAGAGCTGAATGCCCTTTTAAGGGCAATGCCCATACAAATGCCCCTTTAGGGGCAATGGGTATCTTAGTTTTTTAAACTTAGGTTTTTTATTTTGGGGGGTTGGTTGGGTGAGGGGGGTTTACTGTTAGGGGGAACTTTGTAATTTTTTAATGTAAAGAGCTGTTTAACTTAGGGCAATGCCCTACAAAAGGCCCTTTTCGTAGTTTTAGGATATTTTAATCTTGTACGTTTGTAGTTTATTTTATTTTATTAAAATAGTTATGTTAGGTTTATTTATAGTTTAATCTTAGATTTCTTTTATTTCACAGGTAAGTTTTTATTTATTTTAAGATAGTTATATTGTAAATTTAATTTAAAGTTGGGGGGTTAGGTTTAGGGGTTAATAGTTTAATTTAGTGATTTGCAATGTGGGGGGTGGTGGTTTAGGAGTTAATAGGTTTAGTTTACTATTAGTGGTGGGGGGGCGGTGGTTTAGGGGTTAATAGGTTTATTATAGGAGTAGCGCTGTGGAGGCCGGCGGTTTAGGGGTTAATAGGTCTGTAAAGTGTTTGCGATGTGGGTGGGCGGCGGTTTAGGGGTTAATAACTTTATTATAGTAGCGAAGTGGGGGCTGGCAGTTTAGGGGTTAATAGGTTTATTTAATGTCGATGTCGGGGTGGCGGTTTATGGGTTAATAGGTTTATTTAGGTGTTAGCGGGATGCGGGTGTGCGATGAATTAGGGGTGAATACGTTTATTTAGTGTCGTCGATGTTGGGGCGGTGGATTAGGGGTATTTAGACTAGGGGTTTATGTTAGGGTTTTTACATAACTTTCTTTTTCTCATAGACATCAATGGGGATTACGTTACAGCGATCGCCATTCCACGATCGCAGGTGTTAGTTTTTTTTCCAACACTTTCTCTACATTGATGTCTATGGGGGGAAAACGTGCATGAGCACGTCAAGTCAGGCCCTGGCATTTGTGCGGTATGGAGCTTATCACACCATAACGCACAACAAAAGAAGGTTTTTCAGTAACTTGTAATGGCAGCGCTATGGAGAGTGCGATACCACTCGTTTTTTGTGTTATTTACATGCCTGGTTTAGCGCACAACTTGTAATCTTGATGATTGTTTTATCTATATATATATATATATATATATATATTTATATGTGTGTGTGTGTGTACACACACACACACACACTATATTTATATGTATTTAATCAATACACTTAGGCTAATGAAAGCAAATTAAATCCAATGAAGGGTCGAATGGCTGCCTTGGGCATGAGAATCCTCTTCTGTCACAGAGTCTCACCCATTTAAGGTGCAATATTCCTGTGTATGTCGAGGGGAGCTAAATAACCCCAGAGCAAGCCACACAAAAACACAAGCACCATGTGTAATAAAATATAATGAAGATAATATTCATAACAGGGGTGATAACACTGGACTGCTGACAGTCTTGCATTGAGTTTATTGTAGGAAGCATTACTACCCATTACTAGAGGATCTCACTATCCCTCTAACCAGACTGTGCTCCAGCTCCTCCCACCACCAGCAGCAGTCTTTTCTGAAGTGCTTCTGTTCTCTGTCCTGAGAATCATAAGTTTATTAAAAGACATATAAAAAAAAAATAGACTATTTGGCCACAGATATATACTCTAGACAATGAATTGTTACATTTATAGGTATATGTGGAAACTATACCATTGTGTATATACGTGTATCATGACGTGAGAACTCAACAACAAAATGTGAGATAAAAAGGTATATTTTAGTGAATTAAAAAAAAAAAAAAGTTGTAAAGAAAAGCAAATGTGTATTGTTTTTTTTAAACTCTACAGTCAAAAGAAGAAAGGTTTATCCTCATACAAATTAAGGCCTTTCCACAGACACACTCCAAAACTCTCCCAGAAGAGTAGTGGCTATTATAGCAGGACAGGGTGGGCCATACCATATTAATAACCAGAGGTCCAACCTCATCTCCTGGAGTATGGTAGACATCCTCAGGGATTCCAGATGTGTGTGTCATGCAGGAACATTAATCAGGAGGGAAAGAGAAAGGACTAATAGTGTAACTCAGTTTTAATAATAAAACATATTTAGCCAAAATACTGCTTACATTTAAAAACCTCAATAGTATATGAGGTATTTCCATTGTGTAATAATAGGTATATATCATAAAGGTTGTTTGTACACCCGATTACTCTTAGATGGTCTTTATCAAAAAAGCAATATTCCATACCCCCCAACTGTCCCGATTTTCGTGGGTAAGTCCCAATTTTAGGGGTCTGTCCCGCTGTCCCGGGTTGCTAGCCATCTGTCTCGCATTGCCCCATGCATTATAAAATAGAAATAAAAATTATATTGGGCCCATACTCAGAAGCAGCTGGGTTTTCTCTCCCAGGGTTATATACCTGTTAGATTCCCTGTGGAAAAGACATGGCGTGTAGGTAAAGCAGGAGTAAGAAGGCTGTATACCCTCTGACCTCAGGTAATGGTGACCTCTAACCTCTGGTAGAGATGACGTCTAACCCCTGGTGATAATACTAGCATACCTTCAGTTTTATGCGATGAGCAGTGCTAACACCAGGGTAACGAAGAGTGGCAGCCTTAGACTGCCAGCTAATGTGCTTGCCAACCCCAGGACCCAATACAATTAATTACAGATACCCATATATTATGTAGTGTCTGTGTCTATCTGTATCTATAAGTGTGTGTGTGTATCTGCATATATAAGAGTATGCTATGTAGTGTGTGTGTATCTGCATGTATAAGTGTAAGCTATGTAGTGTGTGTGTGTGTATCTGCATGTATAAGTGTGTGTATCTGCATGTATAAGTGTGTACTATGTTGTGTGTGTGTCTGCATGTATAAATGTAAGCTATGTAGTCTGTGTATCTGTATGTATAACTATGTATCTGCATGTATAAGTGTATGCTATGTAGTGTCTGTATCTGCATGCATAAGTGTATATTATGTAGTGTGTGTGTATCTGCATGTGTAAGTATATGATATGCAGTGTGTGTGTGTTTATCTGCATGTGTAAGTGTATGCTATGTAGTGTGTGTGTATCTGCATGTGTAAGTGTATGCTATGTAGTGTGTGTGTATCTGCATGTATAAGTGTATGCTATGTAGTGTGTGTATCTGCATGCATAAGTGTATATTATGTAGTGTGTGTGTATCTGCATGTGTAAGTATATGTTATGTAGTGTGTGTGTGTGTTTATCTGCATGTGTAAGTGTATGCTATGTAGTGTGCGTGTATCTGCATGTGTAAGTGTATGCTATGTAGTGTGTTACTGTGCATTTTTGCTGGCTTTAAAGGCCAGAATCTAGAATACTAATAGGGAATGCAGAGAGCAGTTTTAAAGAATATTTTATTAAATGTCCAATTAAGATAAAAAATATTTAGCACTGTCTCTGCAAAGGCTAATTCAATACAGAGCTCACATAGCTATACCAGTGGTTTGAGCTTGTGTTTGATTTGCTGCCTAAGAGTATTAAAATATATGACTTTATTTAGAATTTTATTTATATTACTTTGATCTTATGATTTTTTTTATGTTCCGTCCCTGCTCCTGCCCATCACATTTCAAATTTTTGCTGCGGGAGGGGGGGTTGTCCCTCTTTTGAATTTTGAAATGTTGGGAGGTATGATATTCACTTCCATTTTTAGTCCCACTAAAAAAACAATCATTTTGTCACTTAGCTTATAAAAAAGTCACAGTGGTGTACAATTATGTATAATAATTCTTACATATTTCATCCATTAGGGAATCTTGGGATCCCAGTGACTTCACCATGCATGGCCATGGTTACAGCACCAAACCCTGGAAACACTGAACTGCCAAGCTGCTGCAGGGAGCCTAAGGGAGCTAAATTAAAATGCCTCAATCTCAGCTTCCTTAAAGGGACACTCAAGTCAAAATTAAACTTTCATTATTCAGATAGGACATGCAATTTTAAACAACTTTCCAATTTACTTCCATTAACAAAATGTGCACACATTATTTTTATATTTAAACTTTTTGAGTCACCAGCTCCTACTGAGCATGTGCAAGAATTCACAGAATAAGTGTGTATGCATTTGTGAATGGCTGATGGCTGTCACATGGTACGTGTATACATTTGTGATTGGCTGATGGCTGTCATATGGTACAGGGGGAGTGGAAATAGACATAACTTTTAAAATTGTCAGAAAAAAAAATCTACTACTCATTTGAAGTTCAGACTATGTGCTATTGCATTGTCTTGTTATCTTGTTGATTATGCAAATCTACTGTGTTGACTGGTCCTTTAATGACCTGCTCTTTCAAACAGGCATATAATATTTTTTTAACTAAAATACAAAAATACACACATTTTTAATGAGGAGGTTTCTGGATATTTATAATAGGCCATCATAAAAGCCTAGAGGCCACAATCCCTTGTTTTTAAAAAAAAAGCCTCTATATAGGCATTAAATATAGGGATCACCTGGCTTGAATAAATGTGCATTTTTTAAAATAGGGGCTCATGGGAGCCCCTATGTGCAGATTAAAGTTATATACACATAGCCAATGAACATATTTATATAAAATAGAATAATCCCTTCTTCTTTTACATAGAGTTTATAAACACACACACACAGCCACACTATAGTTTACAGCCTTATTTCTTCAAATTGTAATACAAATATTTATGTTTTTGTAGATTTCTCACATGATAAACACAAAAAATATTGGTATTGAATGAATTTACTGGGTCTGCTGAAACCCTACAATATATAATATTAGTTTCCCAGTGAAATTGACCTACAGTATGGGTAAAATATGTGCATCATCTTAAAACTCCAAAACAGCTCAGCACGGGGTGGAAAATGGTTCAGCAGTTAAAGTGCCATAAAACATGTTGAGATCTGTGCATATCATAAAAGGGCTAATAAGTCAGAATAGTTTACATTAAAAAATGTTTAAAAATTGCTGGCAAGTATTTTAAAATAATTTTCAAAAATAAGCAAAATTAGTTACATAGCCATGCTGTTTGGAGTAGTCTGATCCAACCCCCTTATCAGTGTTTAGCATCAGAAACACAGACATTGTATTTCAACAGCAGTTTATTTGCTTCTATGCATGCTCCACCAGATAATCACTGAGCACTTCTGCATTCGACCAAATCAAAGATAGATATTTATAGAGCCATAGAAGGAAATGTGTGGGGGGGAGTTAGCACTATACAATTTAGAATCTTAAAAGAAAGGGTTAATGGTGAGGCACTGCAGTATAAATTTGCAGGTAAAGTAATTAAAGTACATATTATATTTTGTCTCTATCCCAACTTGTTTTATGTCCCTTTAATGTTTAACATTTAATTAGGAACATAGGCCCCAATTTATCAAAGGTCTTGCGGACCTGATCCGACACTGCGGATCAGGTCCGCAAGACCTCCCAAAATATGTAGAGCAATATGCTCTCCGCATTTAACATTGCACCAGCAGCTCACAAGAGCTGCTGGTGCAACGCCGCCCTCTGCTGACTCGCAGCCAATCGGCCGCCAGCAGGGAGGTGTCAATCAACCCAATCGTATTCGATCGGGTTGATTTCCGGCGATTCCTGTCCGCCTGCTCAGAGCAGACGGACAGGGTTATGGAGCAGCTGCTTCATAAGTTGTGTTTCTGGCGAGTCTGAAGACTCGCCAGAAACACGGCCCTTCAAGCTCCTTACGGAGCTTGATAAATGGGCCTTATAAACTCTGATTTTTACCCTCAATCCCTAATAAGAATCTGTAGAACTGGAAAAATAGATACTGGTTCTGACTTGGTAAGAAACAACAGCTATACAGGGTTGGGATACTTAGAAGCTGCTGATCAGATTTGTCAAAAAATTAAATCATGTGATTTTTTTTTGTAGTTGTCACTCACAATAAAAAACAGAGAACAGATATTTATGTTATTTGAAAATAAAGTCTCAGTTGTCAAAGCTTGTAAAGAAATGCAAGAATAGGATTTAAGGACATACCATAGATAAAGCAAAGCTAGTAGTTACTTTCAGTCACTCAAAGACAATTATATTACAACTTGAGACCAGGAGCAAAACATACTTTAAAAGGTGATCTCTGAATAAGCTGACTTCAAGAAATGTCTTACCTTTCCAGGTGTGTAAAAGGAAAATATTTCCTCCATCTCTATATCATTACAGGGAGTGCAGAATTATTAGGCAAATGAGTATTTTGACCACATCATCCTCTTTATGCATGTTGTCTTACTCCAAGCTGTATAGGCTCGAAAGCCTACTACCAATTAAGCATATTAGGTGATGTGCATCTCTGTAATGAGAAGGGGTGTGGTCTAATGACATCAACACCCTATATCAGGTGTGCATAATTATTAGGCAACTTCCTTTCCTTTGGCAAAATGGGTCAAAAGAAGGACTTGACAGGCTCAGAAAAGTAAAAAATAGTGAGATATCTTGCAGAGGGATGCAGCACTCTTAAAATTGCAAAGCTTCTGAAGCGTGATCATCGAACAATCAAGCGTTTCATTCAAAATAGTCAACAGGGTCGCAAGAAGCGTGTGGAAAAACCAAGGCGCAAAATAACTGCCCATGAACTGAGAAAAGTCAAGCGTGCAGCTGCCAAGATGCCACTTGCCACCAGTTTGGCCATATTTCAGAGCTGCAACATCACTGGAGTGCCCAAAAGCACAAGGTGTGCAATACTCAGAGACATGGCCAAGGTAAGAAAGGCTGAAAGACGACCACCACTGAACAAGACACACAAGCTGAAACGTCAAGACTGGGCCAAGAAATATCTCAAGACTGATTTTTCTAAGGTTTTATGGACTGATGAAATGAGAGTGAGTCTTGATGGGCCAGATGGATTGGCCGTGGCTGGATTGGTAAAGGGCAGAGAGCTCCAGTCCGACTCAGACGCCAGCAAGGTGGAGGTGGAGTACTGGTTTGGGCTGGTATCATCAAAGATGAGCTTTTGAGGCCTTTTCGGGTTGAGGATGGAGTCAAGCTCAACTCCCAGTCCTACTGCCAGTTTCTGGAAGACACCTTCTTCAAGCAGTGGTACAGGAAGAAGTCTGCATCCTTCAAGAAAAACATGATTTTCATGCAGGACAATGCTCCATCACACGCGTCCAAGTACTCCACAGCGTGACTGGCAAGAAAGGGTATAAAAGAAGAAAATCTAATGACATGGCCTCCTTGTTCACCTGATCTGAACCCCATTGAGAACCTGTGGTCCATCATCAAATGTGAGATTTACAAGGAGGGAAAACAGTACACCTCTCTGAACAGTGTCTGGGAGGCTGTGGTTGCTGCTGCACGCAATGTTGATGGTGAACAGATCAAACACTGACAGAATCCATGGATGGCAGGCTTTTGAGTGTCCTTGCAAAGAAAGGTGGCTATATTGGTCACTGATTTGTTTTTGAATGTCAGAAATGTATATTTGTGAATGTTGAGATGTTATATTGGTTTCACTGGTAAAAATAAATAATTGAAATGGGTATATATTTGTTTTTTGTTATGTTGCCTAATAATTATGCACAGTAATAGTCACCTGCACACACAGATTTCCCCCTAAAATAGCTATAACTAAAAACAAACTAAAAACTACTTCCAAAACTATTCAGCTTTGATATTAATGAGTTTTTTGGGTTCATTGAGAACATGGTTGTTGTTCAATAATAAAATTAATCCTCAAAAATACAACTTGCCTAATAATTCTGCACTCCCTGTATAACTACACATTGTTTTCATTGCATTGACTTTATTTTCCGAGCCATATGTAAACATTTAGACCTCAGTCTACCTATCTTTATACTTATATACATATGAGGGCCCCTTTGTAAGCCCAGCATTTGACTCTTAGTAATAGTCATGAACAGAATTAAGTTCTACACATATGTGAATAATCATTCAGCCCCATCTGCAAAACTGAATCACTCTGTGCAAGATAGCTTAGGTTAACATATTGCTTCAGTTGCACTGAGAGCATGAGTCACTACACTTATCACACTTGTCATTTATAGACAGCTCATATGAAGAAATAAATTAGATTCCTCAGCAGTTCAAATACCTTTTTATTGTGGTGCTTTATTGCTAGCTTTTATGTCATGCACTCTCAAAGCCAAATTTCATTAATTTTTTTTTTTTAAATCCTAACAGGTTTACTTTTTGTGTACCCTAAACATTATACTGTATTCTGTATTTAACAGTTAATGTAATAATTTTACTAGGTTACTTACTTACATGTTACATTAAAATAACAGAAAATTATAACTTGAATTATGAATAATGACAGTGCCCATGGTATAAGTGCAATTTAAATTCTAATCTTAAAAACATAATTTATGTAGGAATTTACCTGATAAAATTCATTTCTTTCATATTGGCAAGAGTCCATGAGCTAGTGACGTATGGGATATACAATCCTACAAGGAGGGGCAAAGTTTCCCAAACCTCAAAATGCCTTTAAATACACCCCCCACCACACCCACAATTCAGTTTAATGAATAGCCAAGAAGTGGGGTGATAAGAAAGGAGCAAAAAGCATCAACAAGGAATTGGAATAATTGTGCTTTATACAAAAAACTCATAACCACCATAAAATGGGTGGGTCTCATGAACTCTTGAATTTGTCAGGTAAATTCTTACATAAATTATGTTTTCTTTCATGTAATTGGCAAGAGTCCATGAGCTAGTGACGTATGGGATAGCAAATACCCAAGATGTGGAACTCCACGTAAGAGTCACTAGAGAGGGAGGGATAAAAATAAAGACAACCAATTCCGCTGAAAAATTAATCCACAACCAAAATCAAAAGTTTTAATCTTTATAATGAAAAAAAAATGATATTATAAGCAGAAGAATCAAACTGAAAAAGCTGCCTGAAGTACTTTTCTACCAAAAACTGCTTCTGAAGAAGAGAAAACATCAAAATGGTAGAATTTAGTAAAAGTATGCAAAGAAGACCAAGTTGCTGCTTTGCAAATCTGATCAACAGAAGCTTCATTCTTAAAAGCCCAGGAAGTGGAAACTGACCTAGTAGAATGAGCCGTAATCCTCTGAGGCAGGATTTACCCGACTCCAAATAAGCATGAAGAATCAAAAGCTTTAACCAAGATGCCAAAGAAATTGCAGAAGCCTTCTGACCTTTCCTAGAACCAGAAAAGATAACAAATAGACTAGAAGTCTTCCTGAAATATTTAGTAGCTTCAGCATAATATTTCAAAGCTCTTACCACATCCAAATAATGTAAAGATCTCTCCAGAGAATTCTTAGGATTAAGACACAAAGAAGGGACAACAATTTCTCTACTAATGTTGTTGGAGTTTACAACTTTAGGTAAAAATTTAAACGAAGTCTGCAAAACTCCCTTATCCTGATGAAAAATCAGAAAAGGAGACTCACAAGAAAGAGCAGATAATTCAGAAACTCTTCTAGCAGAAGAGATGGCCAAAAGGAACAATACTTTCCAAGAAAGTAATTTAATGTCCAGAGAATGCATAGGCTCAAACGGAGGAGCCTGTAAAGCCTTCAAAATCAAATTAAGACTCCAAGGAGAAGAGATTCATTTAATGACAGGCTTGATACGAACCAAAGCCTGTACAAAACAATGAATATCAGGAAGATTAGCAATTTTTCTGTGGAACAGAACAGAAAGAGCAGAGATTTGTCCTTTCAAGGAACTTGCAGACAAACCCTTATCTAAACCATCCTGAAGAAACTGTAAAATTCTAGGAATTCTAAAAGAATGCCAAGAGAATTTATGAGAAGAGCACCATGAAATGTAAGTCTTCCAAACTCGATAATAAATCTTTCTAGACACACATTTATCAGCCTGCAACATAGTATTAATCACTGAGTCAGAGAAACCTCTATGACTAAGCACTAAGCGTTCAATCTCCATACCTTCAAATTTAATTATCTGAGATCCTGATGGAAAAACGGGCCTTGAGATAGAAGGTCTGGCCTTAACGGAAGTGGCCAAGGTTGGCAACTGGACATCCGAATAAGATCCGCATACCAAAACCTGTGTGGCCATGCTGGAGCTACCAGCAGTACAAACGAATGCTCCATTATGATTTTGGAAATCACTCTTGGAAGAAGAACTAGAGGCAGAAAAATATAAGCAGGTTGATAACTCCAAGGAAGTGTTAACGCATCCACTGCTTCCACCTGAGGATCCCTGGACCTGGACAGATACCTGGGAAGTTTCCTGTTTAGATGAGAAGCCATCAGATCCATTTTTGGAAGCCCCCACATCTGAACAATCTGAAAAAACACATCTGGGTGAAGAGACCACTCTCCCAGATGTAAAGTCTGACGACTGAGATAATCCGCTTCTCAATTGTCTATACCCGGCTGGGATATGGACCGCAGAAATAAGACAGGAGCTGGATTCCGCCCAAGCAAGTGTCCAAGATACTTCTTTCATAGCTTGAGGACTGTGAGTCCCACCCTGATGATTGACATATGCCACGGTTGTGACATTGTGTGTCTGAAAACAAATAAACGGTTCTCTCTTCAGTAGAGGCCAAAACTGAAGAGCTCTGAGAATCGCACGGAGTTCCAAAATACTGATTGGTAATCTCGCCTCTTGAGATTTCCAAACCCCCTGCGCTGTCAGAGATCCCCAGACAGCTCCCCAACCTGAAAGACTCGCATCTGTTGTGATCACAGTCCAGGTTGGACGAACAAAAGAGGCCCCTTGAACTAAACAATGGTGATCTAACCACCAAGTCAGAGATAGTCGGACATTGGGATTTAAGGATATTAATTGTGATATCTTTGTATAATCCCTGCACCATTGGTTCAGCATACAAAGCTGAAGAGGTCTCATGTGAAAATGAGCAAAGGGGATCGCGTCCGATGCTGCAGTCATGAGACCTAAAACCTCCATGCACATAGCTACTGAAGGGAATGATTGAAACTGAAGGTTCCGACAAGCTGCAACCAATTTCAGACGTCTCTTGTCTGTTAGAGACAAAGTCATGGATACTGAATCTATTTGGAAACCTAAAAAGGTTACCCTTGTCTGAGGAATCAAAGAACTTTTTGGTAAATTGATCCTCAACCATGTCTTTGAAGAAACCACACTAGTTGATCCGTGTGAGATTATACAGATCGTAAAGACTGAGCAAGTACCAAGATATCGTCCAAATAAGGAAACACCGCAATACCCCGTTCTCTGATTACAGAGAGTAGGGCACCGAGAACCTTTGAAAAGATCCTTGGAGCTGTCGCTAGGCCAAACTGAAGAGCAACAAATTGGTAATGCTTGTCTAGAAAAGAGAATCACAGGAACTGATAGTGATCTGGATGAATCGGAATATGAAGATATGCATCCTGTAAGTATATTGTGGACATATAATGCCCTTGCTGAACAAAAGGCAGAATAGTCCTTATAGTCACCATCTTGAATGTTGGTATTCTTACATAACGATTCAAAATTTTTAGATCCAGAACTGGTCTGAAAGAATTCTCCTTCTTTGGGACAATGAACAGATTTGAATAAAACCCCAAGACCCCGTTCCTGAAAAGGAACTAGCACAATTACCCCAGATAACTCCAGGTCTGAAACACACTTCAGGAAAGCCTGAGCTTTTTCTGGGTTCACTGGAATGCGTGAGAGAAAGAAACTTCTCACAGGCGGGTCTTACTTTGAAACCTATTCTGTACCCCTGAGAGACAATGTTCTGAATACAATGATTTTGGACTGAATTGATCCAAACATCCTTGAAAAATCTTAGTCTGCCCCCTACCAGCTGAGCTGGAATGAGGGCCACACCTTCATGCGGACTTGGGGGCTGATTTAGATCTTTTAAATGGCTTGGATTTATTCCAGACTGAAGAAGGCTTCAAATTGGAAACCGTTCCCTTAGGGGAAGGATCAGGTTTCTGTTCCTTATTTTGTCGAAAGGAACGAAAATGGTTAGCAGCCTTAAATTTACCCTTAGATTTTTTTATCCTGAGGCAAAAAAGCTCCCTTCCCCCCAGTGACAGTTGAAATAATCGAATCCAACTGAGAACCAAATAATTTATTACCTTGGAAAGAGAGAGACAGCAACGTTGATTTAGAAGTCATATCAGCATTCCAAGATTTAAGCCATAAAACTCTTCTAGCTAATATAGCTAAAGACATATATCTAACATCAATTCTAATTATATCAAAAATGGCATCACAAATGAAATTATTAGCATGTTGAATTAACTTAACAATGCTATACACATTATGATCTGGTACTTGTTGCGCTAAGGTTTCCAACCAAAAAGTTGGAGCAGCTGCAACATCAGCCAAAGAAATAGCAGGCCTAAGAAGATGACCTGAACATAAATAAGCCTTCCTTAGATAACATTCAAGTTTCCTATCTAAAGGATCTTTAAAAGAAGTACTAGCTGCCGTAGGAATAGTAGTACGCTTTGCAAGAGTAGAGATGGCCCCATAAACTTTGGGGATCTTTTCCCAAAACTCCAATCTATCAGTCGGCAAACCGACTTAAACCTTGAAGAAGGAGTAAAAGAAGTACCCAGTCTATTCCATTCCCTAGAAATCACATCTGAAATAGCATCAGGAACTGGAAAAACCTCAGGAATAACTACATGAGGTTTAAAAACCGAATTTAAACGTTTACTAGTTTTAATATCAAGAGGACTAGTCTCCTCCATATCTAATGCAATCAACACCTCTTTTAATAAGGAAAGAATATACTCCATATACTCCAAACAAGTATGAAGATTTGTCAGTGTCAATATCTGAGGCAGAATCTTCTGAACCAGATAGATCCTCATCAGAGATAGATAAATCAGAATGTTGTTGGTCATTTAAAAATTCATCAATTTTATGAGAAGTTTTAAAAGACCTTTTACGTTTATTAGAAGGGGGTATGACAGACAAAGCCTTTTGAATGGAATTAGAAACAAATTCGCTCACATTAACAGGAATATCCTGAGCATTAGATGTTGAAGGACCAGCAACAGGTAATGGACTACTACTAATGGAAATATTGTCTGCATGTAAAAGTTTGTCATGACAACTATCACAAACTACAGCCGGAGGAACAGTTACCACAAGTTTACAACAAATGCACTTAGCTTTGGTAGAACCGACATCAGGCAGCAGGATCCCAGTAGTAGATTCTGAGACAGGGTCAGTTTGAGACATCTTGCAATATGTAAGAGAAAAAATAACATATAAAGCAAAATTATCAATTTCCTTATATGACAGTTTCAGGAATGGGAAAGAAATGCAAAACAAAATAAGCCCCTGGAAACCAGAAGCAAAAAGAAAGGAAGCCTTAAATAATGTCAAAAGTTTGACGCCAAGTATGACGCCCATAACTGACAAAATATTTTTTGCCGCCAAAAACGTCTGCAACAAACACGAGCATCATAGATGACTCAACCACGTGAAAAAACCCAGCGCCAACTAAGACGCCGGAAATGACGAAATTACATCAACAAACGTAATTCTCGTGCCAAAAAGTCTTGCACCAAGAATAACGCAATAAATTATAGCATTTTGCGCTCCCCCGAGCCTAACAGCCCGCAATTTAGAAAAGAGAGTCAATTTGAAACCTTCAGGTAAGAAATTTTTTTATTTTTTTTTATATATGCATTTCCCAAATATGAAACTGACGGTCTGCAAAAAGGAGATATACTGATAAACCTGAATCATGGCAAATATAAGTACAAACATATATTTAGAACTTTAAATATAAAGTGCCAAACCATAGCTGAGAGTGTCTTAAATAAAGGAAACATACTTACCAAAAGACACTCATCTACATAAAGTAGATAGCCAAACCAGTACTGAAACGAGAATCAGCAGGGGTAATGGTATATGAGAGTATATCGTCGATCTGAAAAGAGAGGTAGGAGATGAATCTCTACGACCGATAATAGAGAACCTATGAAATAGATACCCGTTAGGATGACCATTGTATTCAATAGGTAATACTCCCTTCACATCCCTCTGTCATTCACTGCACTCTGAGAGGAACCGGATTTCAAAAAAGCTGAGAAGCGCATATCAATGTAGAAATCTAGCACAAACTTACTTCACCACCTCCATAGGAGGCAAAGTTTTCAAATCTGAATTGTGGGTGTGGTGGGGGGTGTATTTATAGGCATTTTTAGGTTTGGGAAACTTTGCCCCTCCTGGTAGGATTGTATATCCCATACGTCACTAGCTCATGGACTCTTGCCAATTACATGAAAGAAATATTATGAATACAAATGATCTCTCTTTATCATAGAATGATATATTTTTCTCTGATTGTACATATTTTACCAAGATTGTTTTCAATATCTTGGAAATATGTATCTGTAATATAATACAGTGAAGGGAAACACATTTTCATGCAGAACAATGATTAAACAATGCATTGTGCTTGTTGGGTTTGTACGCAGCGATAACCTTTTACTTTCCACAAGTAATACGAGTGTAACCCGAATCGTACAGTTAACACTTGAGCAGGAGCGTTAAATAGCACTCTAGCTATAATCTGGCCCTTATATTGTTAGTAAAACTTGCATTGGTTGTTTTATCCTTTTGAAAACCTTTATCTCCTCTGCTTTAGGCCAATTAGAGAAATATATAAATGAACTACTACAATGATCATTGGCCTAGATTCATGAACACTTGTAAAGTTACTGAGGACCTTTTTTGTGAAGGTGAGACCATGCTGGAAATTAATGAAGACTCATTTCACCTACACTGAGCCTTCACAACACTTGAAACAGTAAATATTTGTAAATGGTTATGGGAAAGGAAATCTCACAGGGGGGAATTAGAGGTTTCACAGCGACCTCCAGACATGTACGAGGGGCTGACTGCGAGCATTCGTGGTTTTGGCCATGATTTTTCACCCACATTAATGCCAAGAATGTGAGAATGACAAAGCCTCTATTGCCCATGTGAAGTATCTCATGTTAGGTCATGTCTTGCTACTACAAAGCTTACAAGGTTGTCTTGATTTTGCTTTCCTTTGCTTTCTTTTACTTTTTTCAGTTATCTTTTGTGCATATGATAGAGCAGGCTGTTTTTGTACTGAAGGTGTTTTTCAGCCATTTTAGTTTGTTTTTTCATTATTATTTTGAAGGTGCTTCTGTGTTGCTGGTATTCTTCACAGTGGAGCTGAGAGGTGAACTGTTATGAGATAGATACTGATTCGCTTTGTATTGTTGAGTCACTTGTGTGACGAGGGGTAAGTACAATTTCCATGAGATATTAATTTCACTGATAGGTTTTATTGAATCTAGGCCATTGTATATAATCTAGCAAGGTTAGGGTTGTGAATTTTGGAATATGCATTTCCAGTTACAGTTAGAAACCCTGCACAATTAAGAATTAAATTACTGAAAAAAAGGCAAAATAACTAATAAAAATACACTTTAAAGTATTTTACTGTGCACAATTAGATATTTTATATTACAATCTCAAAGATTTTTTATGTCTCCTATAAGAGAACTTTAACAGATTATTGTCAATTGAATCAAAATGGTGGACGTTAAGTATGATTTAGTTGTTTAGATATATGCCCCTGGAGCCAGCTATGTGCCCTGATGAGACCTCAGAATAGGTGTCAGAAGCTTGAAATCTGCTTTAAACAAGCTTTATTTCCAAATGAAACTGTAGATATCTTGTAAAATCAAAGAAAAATCATATTCTGTGAGCAGGTGGAACGTCCACTGATATCATTGTCCCCAGTATGCTAGTCTGCTTAGAAACGTATTGGTCTACATCCACCCCTGACAAATATCACAATTAATAATACTAAAACTAATGCACACAATGATTCATTTATACCAGATGTTTAAGCATAAACATCATCATTTTAAAGTACTGAAAGTAAATTACATTTTTTTAAAGATTGCCTAGTATCTAGGTGCCTTCTAAAGGGAAACCAAAGTTGTGTTGAAGATATATATTCTATTATTTGCACTGGGATGTGCATTGCTATAACAACATATGTTCACATTTTCAAAGTGAACATTTTATAAGTGAGGCACTAAGACAACATGCTGCCTATTGACATCTGCTGAAGAATTGCACACTACATCAAGCTAACCCTATTCTCTCTCCTCTGCTTTCAGGTACGTGAATAGAGACCCTGTCAATCTACAACTATTCACTGCACTCTGGTGTTTTTTACTCTCCTGTAACTCTCTTCTGGTACGTGAATAGAGACCCTGTTAATCTGCAACTATTCACTGCACTCTGGTGTTTTTTTACTCTCCTGTAACTCTCTTCTGGTACGTAAATAGAGACCCTGTCAATCTGCAACTATTCACTGCACTCTGGTGTTTTTTACTCTCCTGTAACCCTCTTCTGGTACGTGAATAGAGACCCTGTCAATCTGCAACTATTCACTGCACTCTGTTGTTTTTTACTCTCCTGTAGCTCTCTTCTGGTACGTGAATAGAGACCCTGTCAATCTGCAAATATTCACTGCACTCCGGTGTTTTTTTACTCTCCTGTAACTCTCTTCTGGTTCGTGAATAGGGACCCTGTCAATCTGCAACTATTCACTGCACTCTGGTGTTTTGTATTCTCCTGTAACTCTCTTCTGGTACATGAATATTTACATAGAGCAAATGATTTTAGTTTGGTAATCCTACATCTGTTGTACTGTTATCCAATGTCTTATTTATAATGTTCATTTAATTGCCATGTGATGTTCAATCCTTATCAATACTTGCTATTATTCTAAAATGTATAGCTGTCTTTTTCCATAGTTTTAACCTCCCCCAAGTTTTATTGTCTGTTTACTTAACATCTCACCCTGACCAGACCAGAATCTAACTTTCCAATTGGCCTTTCCAATTGTCTTTGATTAGCAATCAACTAAATTTAGTGGGATCAGCTTACTGCCCTCCCTGCATATACAGGGAGTGCAGAATTATTAGGCAAGTTGTATTTTTGAGGATTAATTTTATTATTGAACAACAACCATGTTCTCAATGAACCCAAAAAACTAATTAATATCAAAGCTGAATAGTTTTGGAAGTAGTTTTTAGTTTGTTTTTAGTTATAGCTATTTTAGGGGGATATCTGTGTGTGCAGGTGACTATTACTGTGCATAATTATTAGGCAACTTAACAAAAAACAAATATATACCCATTTCAATTATTTATTTTTACCAGTGAAACCAATATAACATCTCAACATTCACAAATATACATTTCTGACATTCAAAAACAAAGCAAAAACAAATCAGTGACCAATATAGCCACCTTTCTTTGCAAGGGCACTCAAAAGCCTGCCATTCATGGATTCTGTCAGTGTTTTGATCTGTTCACCATCAACATTGCGTGCAGCAGCAACCACAGCCTCCCAGACACTGTTCAGAGAGGTGTACTGTTTTCCCTCCTTGTAAATCTCACATTTGATGATGGACCACAGGTTCTCAATGGGGTTCAGATCAGGTGAACAAGGAGGCCATGTCATTAGATTTTCTTCTTTTATACCCTTTCTTGCCAGCCACGCTGTGGAGTACTTGGACGCGTGTGATGGAGCATTGTCCTGCATGAAAATCATGTTTTTCTTGAAGGATGCAGACTTCTTCCTGTACCACTGCTTGAAGAAGGTGTCTTCCAGAAACTGGCAGTAGGACTGGGAGTGGAGCTTGACTCCATTCTCAACCCGAAAAGGCCCCACAAGCTCATGTTTGATGATACCAGCCCAAACCAGTACTCCACCTCCACCTTGCTGGCGTCTGAGTCGGACTGGAGCTCTCTGCCCTTTACCAATCCAGCCACGGGCCCATCCATCTGGCCCATCAAGACTCACTCTCATTTCATCAGTCCATAAAACCTTAGAAAAATCAGTCTTGAGATATTTCTTGGCCCAGTCTTGACGTTTCAGCTTGTGTGTCTTGTTCAGTGGTGGTCGTCTTTCAGCCTTTCTTACCTTGGCCATGTCTCTGAGTATTGCACACCTTGTACTTTTGGGCACTCCAGTGATGTTGCAGCTCTGAAATATGGCCAAACTGGTGGCAAGTGGCATCTTGGCAGCTGCACGCTTGACTTTTCTCAGTTCATGGGCAGTTATTTTGCGCCTTGGTTTTTCCACACGCTTCTTGCGACCCTGTTGCTATTTTGAATGAAACGCTTGATTGTTCGATGATCACGCTTCAGAAGCTTTGCAATTTTAAGAGTGCTGCATCCCTCTGCAAGATATCTCACTATTTTTGACTTTTCTGAGCCTGTCAAGTCCTTCTTTTGACCCATTTTGCCAAAGGAAAGGAAGTTGCCTAATAATTATGCACACCTGATATAGGGTGTTGATGTCATTAGACCACACCCCTTCTCATTACAGAGATGCACATCACCTAATATGCTTAATTGGTAGTAGGCTTTCGAGCCTATACAGCTTGGAGTAAGACAACATGCATAAAGAGGATGATGTGGTCAAAATACTAATTTGCCTAATAATTCTGCACTCCCTGTATTTCACACCAGTCTGGGATGTGCATTGCTATAACAACATATGTTCACATTTTCAAAGTGAACATTTTATAAGTGAGGCACTAGAAATAAAATTATACAAGAACTGAACAAGGATTGGGCAAGGGGCAAGAAAAAGGCAGGTACTTTTGTAATATTCTGTTTGATATACCTTACTATTTTCTTATGCAATTGCTACTGTAATACTGTGCCTTATGTGTTTAACTGGTTCCCTCTTTTGTAAAAATGCCTAATATCTTCTTATTCCTTTTTGCTGCATTATTCAATTACTCCTTCTCCCTCTCCACCTGCACTGTTCATTAGCCCATCTCTCTTAAACTCACCTTACTTTTGTACTCATGAACTTTACCTATTACTAAACACTCTCTCTCCCCCCTGCACCTTGTCTCAAAAGCAGTCTCACTACTGCAAATCTGTATCTCATCTCATGTCACTCTCCCTCTTGCTTTTACTAACTGCTGGTGACATCTCCTCTAATCCTGGTCCCCAACAACTGCCTAGCTGTGCACATCCATGTATACCATCCCACAGACTCAAAAAACAAAACTCTGACAACCTTACTCACATTCCTCTTGCATCAAAAGCCACTTCCCCTTTCACTTGTGCACTTTGGAACTTTCGCACTGTTTGCAACAAACTCACTTCTATACATGACCACTTTATCTCTCACTCCCTCAACCTTCTGGCCCTAACAGAAACCTGGCTCTCTCCCCTAGACACAGCATCCACTGCTGCTCTGTCTCATGGGGGTCTCCACTTCAGCCACACTCCTAGGTCTGGTAATAGACAAGGGTGGTGTAGGTATTTGACTTTCCTCTTGTTGCACCTTTCAACAAATAAATCCCATCTCTTCCCTCACATTTTCCTCATTCGAAACCCACATGATTCGCTTATTCTCTCCTCTTTCTATACGTGTTGCAGTCATATACCGTCCTCCTGGCTCCTCAACTCAATTTCTAGATCACTTGGCTGCCTGGCTACCTTATTTCCTTTCCTCAGACACCCCTTCCCTCATTCTTGGTGACTTCAACATCCATCTTGACAATCCCACTGCCTCCTCTGCAAAACAACTTCTGCAACTCACTTCCTCTTTCAGTTTGTCACAATGGACTGATTCTACCACTCACAAAGATGGTCACTCCCTTGACCTGATCTTTAGCTATCGATGCCCCCTCTCAAACTTCACAAACTCCCCCTTTCCTCTTTCTGACCACCATCTCCTTACTTGCAACATATCATCCCTCCCTACAACTACCCCTCCTTCTGCCCCTTACACCAAACTTCACAGAGGCATTATGTCATTAGATCAACAACAGCTTTCTAATTCCCTCAAACCTCTCCTCTCATCCTTCTCCTACTTGTCATGCCCTAACCAATCTATCTGCCACTATAATTCCACCCTTACATCCGTCCTTGACAATCTCGCCCCTCTTACCATAGCTCGGAAATCAAACACTCATCCTCAGCCCTGGCATACTCCTCTGACACAATACCTACGCAGATGTTCCTGTACTGCTGAGCGGCACTGGAGAAAATCTAGGAGTTCAGCTGATTTTCAACATTACAAATTTATTTTGAACTCCTACTACTCTGCCCTTAATTTCCATAAGCAACACTCTTTCTCTACTCTTATCTCTAATCTTTCTTCAAACCCAAAATGTTTGTTCTCCACTTCCAATACTCTTCTCCGCCCTCCCCCACCTCCTAATACAACTTCTCTGTCAGCTCAAGACTTTGCCAACCACTTCAATAACAAAATCGACTCCATCAGAAATGAAATCAGCTCTCAGCATAATTCCATTCTCTCACCCCCTCAAATGCTCTCAATCAACCACAACCCACATAACCTTAAACTTAACTAATTCTCCCCTGTTACTGAGGGAGAAGTTTCGGCACTTATACTGTGCTCTCACCTCATTACCTGTCCCCTTGACCCTATCCCCTCACAGCTACTCCCCTCCCTCTCTGCCACCCTTACCCCTATACTCACACAAACTTTCAACCTCTCCCTCAGCACCGGTATATTTCCCTTATCACTGAAACATGCACTGGTCACACCTATCCTCAAAAAACCTTCCCTTGATCCTACCTCCCCATCCAACTAGCGCCCTATTTCCCTCCTCCCTCTTGCATCAAAGCTTCTCGAAAAACTAGCTTATGCACACCTATCCCATTTCCTTACAATAAACTCCCTCCTTGACCCATTGCAATCTGGATTTCGTCTCCATCAGTCCACAGAGACAGCAATTGTTAAGGTTACCAACGACCTACTTACAGCAAAATCAAAAGGCTACTTCTCTCTGCTTATCCTCCTTGATCTGTCCGCAGCCTTTGACACTGTTAACCACCCTCTCTTGCTCCAAACCCTCCAATCCTTCGGCATATGTGACACAGCCCTCTCATGGCTCTCTTCCTACCTGTCAAACCATACCTTTAGTGTAGCCTTCTCTGGGGCCTCCTCTGCCCCTACACCACTTTCTGTTGGAGTACCGCAAGGCTCTGTCCTCGGTCCCCTTCTCATCTCAATCTACACGTCATCAATAGGTTCCCTAATAAAGTCCCACGGTTTACAATATCATTTGTATGCTGATGACACCCAAATCTACTTCTCTGCACCAGACCTTTCTCCTTCCTTGCTAACCCGTGTCACTAACTGTCTTTCTCACATCTCCAACTGGATGTCCTCTCACTACCTCAAGCTAAATCTCTCCAAAACTGAGCTCCTTATTTTCCCCCTTCTTCTAAACTCTTCACCCCCAATCTCTCTATAACTGTCGACAACTCCATCATTACCCCTACCCCGCATGCCCGATGTCTCAGGGTCACATTTGACTCAGATCTTTCTTTCACTCCTCACATTCAGTCATTGGCTAAAGCCTGCCACTTCCACCTTAAAAACATCTCTAAAATTAGAAACTTCCTTACACAAGACACAACTAAGATTTTAATCCACTCTCTCATTCTCTCCCGCCTCGATTACTGCAACTCTGTCCTCTCTGGTCTCCCCACCTACCACCTAGCTCCTTTACAATCCATAATGGATGCCTCTGCCAGACTCATCTTCTTTACACGTCGCTCTTCATTTGCTGCACCTCTCTGCCAATCCCTTCACTGGCTTCCTCTTGCCTCTAGGATCAAACACAAAATTCTCATTCTGACATACAAAGCCCTCAACTGCACTGCTCCCCCCTATATCTCAGACCTTGTCTCCAAATACTCTCTGTCCCATCCCTTTCGCTCTGCCCACGACCTCCTACTCTCCTCCTCTCTTGTCACCTCATCACACTCCCGTTTACAGGACTTCTCCAGACTGGCTCCCATCTTGTGGAACTCTCTGCCTCGCTCCACAAGACTCTCTTCTAGCTTTAAAAGCTTCAAGTGCTCCCTGAAGACTCTATTGTTTAGGGATGCATACAACCTACGCTAACCTTTCTTTATATCAGTTCCTCTCCTCCATTGCTATCCCCTGAACCCCCTTAGCATGTAAGCCTAAGAGTCCAGCGTTTGTTGATCACCTTCTCAAGAGCTGACTACAACAGTGCAACTCTTGGCAGAGCCCTCTACCCATTTGATACCTATAATTGTTTTGTTGTACTCCGCCTTTGTTAATAGCGCTGCGGAATCTGTATAATAATAATAAATTATCCATTTGAAAGACAACCAGGTATAGAATTACATATCTCATTGTGAGAAGCTACCACTTCCTTTGTAAAACAGATTGCTTGCTCATTCCTGTCCCTGTAAGGATAGCATACAAGTGTTTCTAAATCTGTATGTATATGTAGGTTTCTAAATAATAGGACATTTAAAGTTGTTTTTCTTTTATTACCATAAGGCGTTGTAGGTGGGGATACAGTAGGCAAAATTAGATATTTCAAATAACAAATAATGGCAAAGGAGACTGGCAAACAAATAAATACACTCAAACAGGTAAAACTGGCCATGAGAACACAGTAATGGAGAGAACATTTTACAGTAGTGTCCTTTTAAATGTATTGGACATTGCTCCTTAAGGATTATTTTTGCAATTAAAATAGCCTTTTATTCCTCATTGAAACTACCAAACATAAAAAAATTTAAAAACCCTATCACTGACCTTTGTGTATACAGAAAATACGATAATCTTTTTTTTCTTCTTATTCTGCAGTAGATTTGAAAGTTCATATTCTTGAGCAGTCACAGTTTAAAAAATAAAACCAAAATGACATTTTCTCATAAATGTAATACTGCGCAGCTGGTATAAAAAACAAAACAAAGTAAATGGAACAAATTAAGGGGATACACATCTTACAATAATGTGTCTCTTTAACCTTTACCAAGTTCATTATACAGTATTTAGGCACTGACCTCAGGCTGAAGGGTTACTTTAAGAAAAAAAAAAAGCATCCACCGACCCCTGCAGCTCATTACACCTAATAAGTATCTCATCCTCCTGGGACAAGGCTTCAAGATTATCCGCAGACATTCCTAGGACAGTTTAGCTATAAATATGTGAAGAGAGGAAGAATAATGTTGGTTTGCTGCATTTCAGTAAATCCAAATCTATAAGAGTTTGGCATTATAAGAGATTAATTGTTGCACAAATTACAAAATATATGTAATAATTTATACAAATATTAAAGCTTAACTTTTATTAAAACAATTTTTAAAAAAACAGCCAGGTGATGAAATTGTACTCTGCTGCCAAAACATAAAAACAGTATGTTACATTTCAATATCAATAATGTAACTTATATATACAATATATTTATTTCTAATGAAGAGTTAGGCTTACTAGGATTATAGTAGTATATAAAAAAAGAGTATACAAACTACTGCCATCTATTTCTTACCCTGTAATGGGGTTCCACTTTATCAGATAAACCCTCCACCCATTTTCGCTTTCACTGATTTAAAAAGTTCCCACTTAAATAAAATTAAGGAAGCGTAATGTAAAGTTTGACTGTGTCAGAGAACATTTATTATTTTACTTTGCTTTCTGTGTTTTTGTGTCAATAATAAAATATCAGCCATTTTACTACATTGGATAAAAAACAATTTCCCTGTGAGGTATTCCTAGTCAATATGATCTGATAACACCTTGTATCCACTTGTAATTACTGTGAGCGATCACCCAGCAACCTTTAAAGCGTCCCAGACTGCAAATCCGTATAAAGTGGAGGGTATGACACAGCCTCTAGATAGCGACCCAGTAACTGCAATAACCGATGCATACAATACAGGGAGTGCAGAATTATTAGGCAAATTAGTATTTTGACCACATCATCCTCTTTATGCATGTTGTCTTACTCCAAGCTGTATAGGCTCGAAAGCCTACTACCAATTAAGCATATTAGGTGATGTGCATCTCTGTAATGAGAAGGGGTGTGGTCTAATGACATCAACACCCTATATCAGGTGTGCATAATTATTAGGCAACTTCCTTTCCTTTGGCAAAATGGGTCAAAAGAAGGACTTGACAGGCTCAGAAAAGTCAAAAATAGTGAGATATCTTGCAGAGGGATGCAGCACTCTTAAAATTGCAAAGCTTCTGAAGCGTGATCATCGAACAATCAAGCGTTTCATTCAAAATAGTCAACAGGGTCGCAAGAAGCGTGTGGAAAAACCAAGGCACAAAATAACTGCCCATGAACTGAGAAAAGTCAAGCGTGCAGCTGCCAAGATGCCACTTGCCACCAGTTTGGCCATATTTCAGAGCTGCAACATCACTGGAGTGCCCAAAAGCACAAGGTGTGCAATACTCAGAGACATGGCCAAGGTAAGAAAGGCTGAAAGACGACCACCACTGAACAAGACACACAAGCTGAAACATCAAGACTGGGCCAAGAAATATCTCAAGACTGATTTTTCTAAGGTTTTATGGACTGATGAAATGAGAGTGAGTCTTGATGGGCCAGATGGATGGGCCCGTGGCTGGATTGGTAAAGGGCAGAGAGCTCCAGTCCGACTCAGACGTCAGCAAGGTGGAGGTGGAGTACTGGTTTGGGCTGGTATCATCAAAGATGAGCTTGTGGGGCCTTTTCGGGTTGAGGATGGAGTCAAGCTCAACTCCCAGTCCTACTGCCAGTTTCTGGAAGACACCTTCTTCAAGCAGTGGTACAGGAAGAAGTCTGCATCCTTCAAGAAAAACATGATTTTCATGCAGGACAATGCTTCATCACACACGTCCAAGTACTCCACAGCGTGGCTGGCAAGAAAGGGTATAAAAGAAGAAAATCTAATGACATGGCCTCCTTGTTCACCTGATCTGAACCCCATTGAGAACCTGTGGTCCATCATCAAAAGTGAGATTTACAAGGAGGGAAAACAGTACACCTCTCTGAACAGTGTCTGGGAGGCTGTGGTTGCTGCTGCATGCAATGTTGATGGTGAACAGATCAAAACACTGACAGAATCCATGGATGGCAGGCTTTTGAGTGTCCTTGCAAAGAAAGGTGGCTATATTGGTCACTGATTTGTTTTTGTTTTGTTTTTGAATGTCAGAAATGTATATTTGTGAATGTTGAGATGTTATATTGGTTTCACTGGTAAAAATAAATAATTGAAATGGGTATATATTTGTTTTTTGTTAAGTTGCCTAATAATTATGCACAGTAATAGTCAACTGCACACACAGATATCCCCCTAAAATAGCTAAAACTAAAAACAAACTAAAAACTACTTCCAAAAATATTCAGCTTTGATATTAATGAGTTTTTTGGGTTCATTGAGAACATGGTTGTTGTTCAATAATAAAATTAATCCTCAAAAATACAACTTGCCTAATAATTCTGCACACAGTGTACTTTAAACCGCACACAGCAACCCCAAACAATTCAGAGTTCAAAATCAGCATCCACTTTTGCGGAGTAGGGGATATCTATATATTCACTCACCCTTCTGCCGAAATGTCCTGCTAAATGTCACCGTCTCCAGTCTGGAACATGTGCAATTCTAGGTGTAGGCATATAGGCACTGTTGCCTGCTCACTTACCGATCGTAAGTTACTATTGCCTCTCCTTCTCACTTGCCCGGAAGACAAGACTTGACGTTAGCGTGGGGGTGTGTGCGGTTATGCCGGATTCCATTGGTTGGGTCATCTGTTCAGCAATCCAGTGTTGCCGACTGTAACGAACAGCAATCCAGGTAAGAGTGTAGCTTTGTGGTATCCAAGAGCGGAGACTGAAGGGGGGAGAGACTGCAAGTGAGGATAAACCTTTTGATTACGGCCACAAGCCTAAACTAGTCAAACCCCTTTTCTCATGTTCTTATTTCCTATGCTGTAGGATTTTATCCTTACTTGAATTAATAAATTTTGGACTTTTATATTGGAGGAGGTCTGCGCTCTTTCTTTTTCACATTATTTTACTACATTGTCTTCATAACTTTTTATTTTTGATCTCAACTTTATTTTTGTGGGAACCTTGCAAATTAGGGAAATGGAAAGTGGGTGGAGGATTTATCTGATAAATGGGAACGCCATTAAAGTGAAAGAAACAGATGGAAGGGGCAGAAATATTAATTTAAGTAAAATAGATGCAAACAGCACAATTCTTGGACTAACAACAAAACATTATTGTCAGCTTAATTCTAAGAGACAATAAAATCAACAGATTTGGAAGACAACACACAACCAGCACAGGCACAGAATACAGGACTGCCACAACCCTCCTAAATCTAAAACAACTTTGTGAATCCAGCCTTATTAAAATAGGACCTTTTCTAATTTTTCACAGGGTCCACAGTCATAGAAACAACATTTTTGGGCTACTATAGGCTCTTAGTCCTGTTTCTTAGTCGTAAATATGACTAAGGGCCTACAGTAGGCCCGAAAAGTTGTTTATATGCCTGTGGATCATGTGAAAAATTAATAAAAGTCATATTTTAATAAAACTGGATTCACACTGTGTTATTTTGAATCCTAAGAGACAATCACAATTATATTTTCTGACTATTTATTTAAATAGCCACAATTTTTGTTATTTACTAGTTTATTTTGTGTGGTTGTTGCTTAAGAGTAGGAAGACATTTTTAGAGTGAGCCCTCCCATTGCAATTCTGTTTGATTGATCTAATAACCAGTCAAAATTGCATCAAAGTTTCAATGAATATAAGGGAAGTCCAAACAGGGCTCAGACCAAAGCAAGAAAAAGAAAAACAAGGGATCCAGTTGCTGGTGGCCAGAAAAGCTTAAAGGACCAGTCAACATAGTAGATTTGCATAATCAACAAATGCAAGATAACACGACAATGTAATAGCACTTAGTCTGAACTTCAAATGAGTAGTAATTATTTTTCTGACAATTTTAAAAGTTATGTCTTTTTCCACTTCCCCTGTACCATGTGACAGCCATCACCCAATCACAAATGCATACACGTACCATGTGACAGCAATCAGCCATTCACAAATGCATACACGCTTATTCTTGCACATGCTCAGTAGGAGCTTGTGACTCAAAAAGTTTAAATATAAAAAGACTTTGCACATTTTGTTAATGGAAGTAAATTGGAAAGTTGTTTTAAATTGCATGCACTATCTGAATAATGAAAGTTTAATTTTGATTGAGTGTCCCTTTAAAGATAGACATTGCAATGACCTGAGATTACAGCGCTACATTTTGGGGTTTTGTAAAGTTATGTTTTATTTTCTGGGATACAGCATAAGGAGAAGGGGTGTTAGGAAGGTTTTAAATGCTGGGGCATGTAGTGTGTCAGTTAATGTAGTTGGGGTTTGTATTGGGGTACCTTGGTTCAAAATGATTACACATTAAGGGCCATATAATTCTCAAGGGTACTATTTTTGGCTATCTTTTATTACACTTGCTATGGAGGAAGAGAATATGAGTTTTAATAAATCAATCTTCAATGTGGAACATAGAAAACGTTTTTTGAGAAAATCTTTATGACAAATGACACCTCAGGTGGAACTAACAATACCCTTAAGGGCTTATTTTTTCGGTTGGAAAAATTGTTGCTCAATGATTTAAGACTGATGTGGGATGTGGTCTCTTTTGATCACTATATTTATGCCAGAAAAATCCCTAGAAGATTATGCATCAAGAAATATCCTTCTTTTGATTTAGAGGTTCCTGAGCTAACAGAGGAATGGAATGAGGCTCATACCATTTGCTCACTTAAGTTAATGGACATTGTGAATAAAAGCAAGAATTACAAAAGGGATAAATTAAAGGAGCAGATAACCTCTGTTAGGAGTGACCTTAAAGGATTTAAAGCGGATGACAAATATAAAGAATTCAAAACTGTGTTAAAGAACAAGATAAAGAAATCAGATGAAGAATTTGCTAATAGAAAGGGCACCAAATTCAGTCGTGAAGATTATGCCAATAATAAAGTTTATAATTGGTCGCAATTCAAACACAAGCCCAAAGGGAGATATATTAAGAAGGGAACTGGAAAAAATAAGAAGAATGTGTCCACCAATAAAGATGAACATTCACAACAAAATTAAAAAAAAATGGAAATACAGATGAAGTTTCTCATGTGGTTCCCAAATCTATTCTGAAGAAAAACAACAAGCGCAGAGTTGTTTTTTCGACTGAAAACTCTGAACAGGAGTCTAACATGTCTGATGACAGTGGAGCATCTGCACCTCTTTCTGTTTCACCATCTTCTTCTTCGTCCTCTTCTTCTCTTCTTTCTTCCTCTTCTCTATCCTCCTGTTCTTCCTTGTCTTTGCAGGTATCTGATGGAGGTGGTGATGATGGTGCAGAGGAGGAAGAAATGGTGGTTCGTCCAAAAATTAAAGAACCATCAGCTGTCCCTATAGGAAAAAAGACAAGAAGAGCTGGGAGAAGAGTGAAGAAAGTCCGGAAGGAAGTCCAAAGTGAACAAGAAGGACTAACTATTATTAATCTTTCGGACATTAATTTAACTAGTGAACAAATCTATTATCTAGGGGACTTGGTTTTGCGCCGACCAACACCTTTTCAGCTTTTAAAACGTTGTTGGATATAAACAAATTCATAAGAAAGTTAACATTGAAGAGGTTTTTTTCGGTGCAGGGCGAAGGTTCCACTAGTGATACTGTACAAAATGAGGTTATTGGTGCCAGTCAAAATGGTGAAACTATTCATGGGTGTACTGAATATTTATTGGATTTTAGGGATAATATTTTATTAGAAGATCTTAGAAACATGGAAAGTAATTTTGGTATGGAGGATAGGGATACCCCAGTCCCTGTCAAACATTCTTCTAGTTTTTATCCCATCCAATTTAGAGGTCCTGCATTAAACTTGTATCAAAAGAGAGTTGAAAGGGAGATTTTAGCGCTAGAAAATACTGTTAAACAGAATAAGAAAAAAACATATAATTTGACAAATAAAGAAAGGGCTGCCTTAACATCACTTGAGAATGATAAAAGTATTGTCATTAGGAATTCAGACAAAGGCGGAAATGTGGTCATTCTTAATAAGAATGATTATATCTCAGAGAGTAACAGATAACTTAGAGATTGTAATAATTATAGGAAACTTGATTCCAACCCTACGCTTTTGTTTAAATCCAAGCTGTTAAAATTACTGGAACAGACCATAGCTGTCGGACTCCTCACCAGGGATCAGGTTGGGTTATTGGTTTCAGAGAATCCACGGATTCAGATTTTTCATTATTTACCTAAAACCCACAAGAGCATGACCCAACCTCCGGACGTCCTATCATCTCGGGGATTGGGTCATTATTTGAACCTACTTCTGAATGGGTTGATTCGATATTGCAGCCCCTGCTGAGGGGTCTGAAGAGTTATTTAAGAGATTCGACCCATCTCTTACAAATGCTGAGGAATCTAAGATGGGAAAAGGAATACAGATGGGTAGTGGTAGATGCCACTGCACTGTATTCAAGTATACCCCATCATCTTGGTGTACAAGCTATGAGATACTTTTTTGATATGCAGACTAAATTCTCAAAGGAGATTAAGCTAATTATATGTGAGATTATTGAATTTCTGTTAAAGCATAATTTTTTTATGTTTGACAGAGAATTCCACATACAGGCTTGCGGGACGGCTATGGGAGCAAAATTTGCTCCATCGTTCGCAAACCTGTATGTGGGATTGTGGTAGAATTTGTATTTGTATTCTGAATCTAACCCTTTCAGGAGTCAGATTGTATTTTACTTGCGTTTCATAGACGACTTGATTTTTGTTGTCAAGGAACCGTTTGAATACATTAATTTTCTTGCTTATTTGAGTCATAATGAGTTTAATCTTAGGTTTATAGGTGACACCTATGGAACCACTGCTAATTTCATAGACCTCACTTTAATAGGAGACATCGATACTGGAGTAGTTGTGAGTGATACTTTTCGTAAGCTGACTGATGGGATAACAATTTTACATGCTAAATCTTGTCATCCACCACATTTAGTGCGGTCTATTCCCAGTGGTCAGCTTATGCGTTTGCGTAGAAATACTAACACCGAAGAACAAGCGAAGCAAGCGAAGGCACTAATTGGACGCCTTAAAGAGAGAGGTTATGATGAAAGTTTCTTGAATCAGACATATAATGAGATAAGGAGTAAGTCCCAAAATGAGTTAATCCAAGGATTTAAGAGACAAAAATCTATCTCTCAGGAAATGGTAGTTTTTTTCTACGGAATATTCAGGCCAATTTTACAAAATATGCTCCATTTTGAAGAAAAATCTTCATCTGCTTGAGGATGATACTCCTCTTAGACCATATATAGGTACATGTAAATTTGTCCCAAAAAGACCGCTAACCTTATCCTCTACATTGTCACCAAGCTTGGTTTGCACTGATCAAACAGACAGAAGTAATTGGATAAAAAGAAAGGGACCTATAAATGTGGCCATGGTCCCTGTATTACATGTGGTTTTGTGCATGTTGGGAATGGCTTTAGAAGTACTGTAACTGAGGAGGAATTTGTGCACAAGTTCTATGCAAACTGTAGGTCTACTTTTGTAGTATATTTACTGGAGTGTAAATTTTGTCATTTACAATATACAGGTCAAACAACAAGAGAGCTCAGATCTAGGGTTAGGGAACATATTAGGGACACAAGAGAATATGTTAAAGAATCCGCAGTAGCTATGCACTTCAATCTAACTCATATGACTAATGTTTTTGATATGAAGGTTCAAGTCATAGATCGCATAATGTTCCCTTCCAGGGGAGGTGATAGAAGTAAATTATTACTCAAACAAGAACTGTATTGGATATACAGATTGAGGACTATCACCCCCTTGGGTTTGAACCGTGAATGGGATATGAGCTATTTTGTAGAATGAAAAATAAAATGTAATCAAATTAAATACAATTATTTGTTAGATTTATATATTTCATTTGTTTTTTTTTTGCATTGTTTTGATTTGATTGGTTTATAAAGTAATACATCTTATTCTGTATCTTTGGTCAAGATTTAGATTTAATTATTTATTGGTTTGCATATGTTGATAAATCTGTATTGGGATAGACACACATATATTATATTATTATGTTGGTGTTAAATATTTGGCTTTAAAGGGACAGTCTAGTCCAAAAAAAACTTTCATGATTCAGATAGGGCATTTCATTTTAAACAATTTTCCAATTTACTTTTATCACCAATTTTTCTTTGTTCTCTTGGTATTCTTAGTTGAAAGCTTAACCTAGGAGGTTCATATGCTAATTTCTTAGACCCTGAAGTCCGCCTCTTAAGAATGCATTTTAACAGCTTTTTCACCACTAGAGGATGTTAGTTCATGTTTTTCATATAGATAACACTGTGCTCATGCACGTGAAGTTACCTGGGAGCCATCACTGATTGGCTAAACTGCAAGTCTGTTAAAAGAACTGAAATAAAGGGGCAGTCTGCAGAGGCTTAGATACAAGATAATCACAGAGGTAAAAAATATATAAATATAACTGTGTTGGTTATGCAAAACTAGCAAAAAAAGGGGGTTAAATAAACTAGCGCTTAAGAGTTAATATCCCTTGCCTTATTCTCCTACTATCTACTTCCCAGATAGAAAGGTGTATAAAGTGAAAAAGTTATGGAGATTAGGTGCTTAATCTGCAAAAGGGATAAAGGTGTGTATGGAAGTCGTTAGCTAAATATGTAGAAAAAACTGGACCTTGGACAGAATAAGTGAAAAATTCTTCTACAATTTATTTTCAAAATAAAAACATGATAATTCCAAGATAAAATAAATCACAATCCCTAAGTGTTGCAACACTATATCGATCAATTCATAAAATTTCTAAAATTCAGATATACATTTGTTTCATACACAAATAAAAGGATTTATCTGCTCTTTTGTATCCTTTGTTCAAAGATTTTAGATAGAATGTATTCTTTTATTTCAACACAATTAATAATATTTGTCTCTATTTGATATGTTATATCTATATTTCATCAAATTTAAAATTACAAATATGTAGCAAAAACTAACAATTAGTTAAAACAATTTAAATGCAAGACTGATTATAAATGGTGTCCCCACAATGGCTGTTTACTTATATTGGTTGTAATTTTGTGTATCTAAAAAGTTCATCAAAGCATTTGTAAGTAATTGGAGATAAATTACTGAGGGCTGTGTTCTTTATCCTTATATTTATGTTATGATATATTACGGTTTCACAGTTACCTCTTTGTATCCTCAGTGAGCTTAATTTGTAGAAAAGGAATGTTCCAAACAGTGTTTAGGGGTGATTTTCTTACCCTCTCTTGTGAGCTGTTACTACTCACGGCTTCCCGGCAGTTCCTATGTGTCCTCAGTTTGACTCTCAGACAAGGGGTTCCGGTAGGCAGTTTTCTTTGTGTTACCTTGTCACTGGTCTTTGTAGAAGTGCTCTGATTACAGCACCAAACTGTAGACAATTCTTTTGTTTCTGTAACTTGCGCAAGTTAGCTTTTGTGTTTGTAGTTCCTCAGTCTCCTGCACTTATGTATGAGTCATAATCAGTTTTATCTCTCATAAATTTCAAATGTTTACTTTCTATTATCTGCGATTTACCCTGTGCCACTGAATGTTGTAAGATGTTATCATATTTAATAAAATTGGACTCTGAACTTCTCTTATTTAATTCAACCTGCAATTCACCAATTTCCTTCTTAATTTTGCTCAAATCCTGTGACCTATATTTAACTAACATAAGCATCAACCGAGAGGAACATTCAGATAAGATATCATTCCATGTATTAATAAAGTCCTTATCATTTATGTCTTCTTCAAATGTTGGGAACTTGTATATCCTTAGTCCCCTTGGTATCATTCAAGTTTTAATGTAACTTTTGAATGTCCACACATCCCATTGTGCTTTAAGTTCTTTTAGTAGTAAAACCTTCATTTGATCAAAAAGTGTTCCCAAAGTGAGGGCACCTTTGTCTTCAGAAAATATAAGGTCACAGTCAGTAGTGTCATTGTAGCGTGCCGTGTCTGGTCTTAATGCAAAAAACTGTTGTGATACATGCTGTGTTTCTTCCATGTTGTACTGATTAATGGATAGGCCAACCCCTGATACCACCAGTAGTATCAAAATAGACAAAAGAGAGTACAAGAAAAGGGGAATTGAGCCTATATGACCTATCTTAAAATCAATGTGGGTCAAATATCACAATGCACAAGAGAATTGTGGGTAAGATATGCAAATTAGATATGAAATTCTCAGTTTTTTTGCTTCAAAAAAACTGTTTTCACACAGCAAACCATTGGTAAACATTGTATATTAAGAATTTCTGGGGAAAAGCGAGCGGTGATACTCGCCTAGATGTGTTAATTTCCTATGCAAATATTTACATTGATTTAATTTTGAGACATGGAGGATTTTAATTTCAGTTTTTTATCTCCCCCCATAATTTTAATGAATTTTGGTTTAACCATGAAAATAGCTTTATTAATGCAGCAACCAGAAATCTATCTCCTACTGATGAGTTCCAAAAAGAACGAAACAGGCTTGTCTAGTGAGTGATTTCTGGTTTGCTGTCATAATCCTGTTAAAAGGTTTGCTGTGTGAAAACAGTTTTTTTGAAGCAAAAAACTGAGAATTTGCATATCTAATTTGCATATCTTACCCACAATTCTCTTGTGCATTGGTAAACATTGTATATTAAGAATTTCTGGGGAAAAGCGAGCGGGGATACTAGCCTAGATGTGTTAATTTCCTATGCAAATATTTACATTGATTTAATTTTGAGACATGGAGGATTTTAATTTTAGTTTTTTATCTCCCCCCATAATTTTATGGGACTGAGGGACACATTAGCCCAGTGTACAGAGGAACCTGGGTATAGCTGGCACACAGATCTTGTAGTAGTATTAAATTAAAATACAATATTATATTGGAAATGTAAAATTATTAAATTAAAACATTATTAAATAAAAAAAAATATTTTAACCTGTGGTGTTTGATGGCCACTTGCTTAGTTGTCATCGGGATAAAGTTAATGCAAGTACTAGTAGGCTGGCATATGAGCTAAAGCTGGTTTATTTTAATGTCAGTCTATGAGGGTTTTCATTTTTAAAGATGGCTTTTTATACCGTTACGTAGGGTAACTTTGCGCTTTCATCTGAATTTTTTTTTTAACGTCATCCTGTTTAAAATTGTACATCTTGCCATAGCCTTAAAGGGTTACTTTCATCAGTTTGATGCAAATATGGGGTGGATATAGGTTTTCACCTCAAAATTCACCCAGTGTGCAGATAACTTGTTTCTTGCATGTGTTTGTGTGTGTGTGTGTGGGGGGGGGGGGGTTGTGTGTAGTGTGTGTTTTGTGTAGGTGATTGTGGTGTATTTTCTCTTTAGATAATAGGTGTTGCTTTGAAGCTTGTATCCCCTGTATTGTTAGAGGCATTAAAAAGGTAGAAGTTCTCTTAGTGCACCTGCATAAAAAATCTCTGGTGCATAGTATTAATCTGCACTTTTTGCTGTGAGGGCAGTTGCAAGTGGCGGTTAGCAGGGATAATTGGGGGGACCATGGGCAGGTTGTGGGCTCCAAACAACTGTTAGGACCAGACCCATTTAAAGGCACAATTTGTGCCCAGGTTTGTAAGCCCTGCGCTAAACACTTCTGCTTCCACAATTACGCGCTCCTTTTAACTGCAGTGCACCCATGTAACAGTAAGAGCCCCTTTTAACTGTAGCACATGTTCATGGCCCAATAGCAGAGTTATCGTTTTTCAGTAGTTCGAGCCGCACGCTGCTGATTGTCACACAAGCATGGAGTACAAGTAGTATCCCAGTAGTTCACATGCTGACTTACTTCTATGCCGCTCAGCATGTGAACTACTGGGATACTACTTGTACTCCATGCTTGTGTGACAATCAGCAGCGTGGGACACGAACTACTGGAAAACGGTAACTCCGCTATTGGGCCATGAACATGTGCTGCAGTTAATGATGTTAAAGCATGTCACTTCGCCGTACGTACCCTAATGACTGCAGTGTTTAGTGATTTAATAACCAGTCACACGAGCGGAGCATGATTCATTGTGTGTGGGCGTTTAGCACCAGCATTATTATTCACCATTATCCTGATGGTGATTTTGCTTTGGCCATCTCGCTGCCCTCCTGCCAATGAGTCGTAACACAGTAACAACCCCACGGTTATTCATTCCTTGCTTACTAGCTCCCAACCAATCAGTGTGGCGTTGCTTTGCAAAACTTATGGAACTCCCCAGACATTGCATCAACGAGCGCTCACTGCCCCTCATTACATACAATATAAGATCTCTTTGGCAACCTCTGCCCCCGCCCAGTGCCTGCCTCTGTTCCAGTGGAGCTCAGTTTAGGATTACGTTGTCTGTACTCTGTAATAATAAAATAGTAAAATATGTTTCAACACGTCTCTTGGTCTGTGACTCGCTGGCCATGTCTGGTGCACTGCTAGCCCGCAACAGGACTAAAGGTGGGAAAAATCCACCTGCGCAGTGCCCAGAACTGCATGTCCCGGGCATCGGGCGATATAAATTGCACATCCCTGACTATCAGCTAGTTTACAGGCCTAGTTCACTAATTAATTATTCACGAGCCTTTAAAAGAAAAATATATATATATAAAAAAAAAAAAAGGTAAAAGAGCCGAAACATTCACAATTTCTTTTCTTCCTGTACCTTTTTTTATTTGTCACTTGTTGAAACTAGCAAGACTGAATTGGCTATTTGTGTGTTATTTGTCACTCAGGTGAAAACTAATTTACCCAAAATGCCTGTGAAACCTAAAGATAAAAAATCCAAGATGGCTGATACCAGTGTAGATTCCCTGATTGACTCTGCATCATTGTTTATTGATATGCAAGCTTTGATACTTCAATTGACCGGAATATTTACCCCACAATTTGATTTGATCAAACAATTTTAGACCAGAATACTAGAATACCAGAATACTAGAGGCAGAAAAGAATTTCCGATTTAGAAGATCAGGTTAATGCTCAGGAAAATATAATCCAAAAACAGGACGCCAAAATTAATAGTATGCAGTCACGCCTGGAGGATCGCTCCAGGCGTAACAATATTAGAATTGTAGGACTTCCTGAACTACCTGAATTTGAAGATCTAATTAAATTTAACTCTACTTTATTACCCCAGGTCCTAGGTATGCCGTCTCAACTCTTACCCATTGCTATCGAGACGGCACACAGAATTGGTCCCAAAGAATCTTTAGCGAATGGGTCCCCAAGAAATAGAATGTGTATATTTAAGTTACTAAAATTCCAAGACAAATTCAAATTATTAAAACTTTTTAAGAGAGCTGATCCTCCTTTATTTGGAAACAATAAGATTTTACTGTTTCAGGACTTTTCTAGTGAGATATCCTCTAAAAGGAAACTGATGGCGCCATATTGTATGCAGTTAATAATAAAGGTATAAAAGCTCGACTTTTCTATCCTGCCAGAATTATAGTACAAGTACAAGGCTCACTTTTAATGACGTATCTGAAGTTAAAGAATTTATTCATTCCAAAATGATTGCATTTAATTCTATTGTATCGAATAATCTAGTTTTGTTATGTAAGATCAGAAGGAACGTATTATTAGGTTGTTTTTTTCTATCTATGGAAGCTAGTGGTGTTATCATATGTGCTACCAAATTTAAGATACCCTTTTAAATACTGGATATATTGTTTTTTAATTACTTTTTTGTAAAAAAAAAAATTCTCTTCCCCTCTCTCTCCCTTTGCCGTCCCTCTTTCCCCTCCCCTCTCTTCTTTTGTGGTCTCATGTTGCGGGAATAATATTTTCATGATGATCTGATGGTGGATGGAATTAAGATTTTACCTTGGAATGTAGGAGGAATATCCTCCCCTATCAAGCGTAAACTAATTATTAAAACCTTAGCCAAACATAAACCAGATCTTGTCTTTCTCCTGGAAACACACCTTAACAACCAGGAAGCTGCTAAACTTAAGATAAAATGGGTGGGGGAAGTGATCACTTTTGTCAGGGTTAATAAGAAATGTGGGGTTGCTGTGTTATTACATAAGGAACTTGAATATAATATTATTCATATGGAAATAGATTCCTATGCGAGATTTATTCTTCTTTAAATTGTCATAAAAAATATGAAATTTACATTTTGTAATATATATGCCCTGAATAAATTCTCTATGGAGTGTTGGGAAACAAACTAAATCAAGGTATTTTCCTATAAGGGTGAGAATTTAGAGCTGTGTGGAGATTTTAATATGACATTATGTCCTGAATTGGATAGATTTTCGAATAAAAATATGTTAGAAGGGGCGTGACCAAGCAGCGGCCAAGATGGCTGCTTTTCCCAAATGCTGGCAAATGGAGCTAGTGAAACTGTCATCTAACACCTACCAAACTTAACACTTAAGTTCATCTTTGTATACCCTGGGAAGCCTAAAATTTACTGAATTGATTGATGTAACTACTACTTGAGACTTTGAAGCAGAAGTGCCGAACAAATGAAGTGCGTAGCACAACGGATCAGACTTTCAGATACTACCCTGCCCTTCAAGCGATATGGTAGATCGCTGTTTAGACTGAGCGGATGTCATCCTTTTATTAGCTCCTAACTATGGCATTATTCCTACAAGAGCTTGAGAAGAAAATAGGTGCACTGATAGATGTGCACTTTGCAAAGCTGACGGAAACACTGGTGGAACAGTGCGGCAATGTTGAACCGCCATTTGTCAATAACGATGTCAATGACATGTTCTCTACCTCTCAAAGGATAAGCTACTCTACTGAGGAAGGAAACATCCCGACAGCAGTCTCAGATGATCTGTCTACCCCTACCGCTTACATTGAATCTGGGGAGTGCCTCGAGGAGAGCCGTTGTCCTCATGTGGGGAAATGTGGAGACAGCGTGGCCAGTGCTTGTGCTTCCGAGGGGGTTCTTCCTTGCGAGGTCTTGAGATACCGGCAGGAGGTTTCGTATAGCAACGCTGCTGATGGTCCTCTGCATATTAGGGGAATGTTGATTGCAGACATCGGCTCCACGCGGTTCTGTAACGCTTCACTGGCATCAATTAAACATGGATGTAAATATCCCTTTGCTTTGGAAGGCACACAACGGCTACTAAGGAAACAGGGGATCGGCTGAGAGACTTTATTTCTTGGATCATACTACCCCTAAGACACTTTATTGGGGTTGTGGACATTTCATCTAAAGGTAGCACTCATACACACGCTGATATGTGGACCGCCCGAGTTAGCAGCATTTTATAATAGACATTTCACTGTAAGTGCTGATCAATACTTTATGATACGGACTGCATCTTATATATTTCATAATCTAATATATATATTTGGGACTTCCTGCTACCAAGTTTTGGGACACAGAGCTTGTGATGCCATAAGTCCAGCAATGCAGTTGGAAAATATTGCTTTCACTTTAGTTTAACGTATGTTTATATGTTTATCTGTTGGTTGAACCTCTTCTATATAGATGCGTGAGTGTGTCTGTTGTCTAATATAGATGCGTGAGTGTATCTGTTGTCAAAAATATGGTTACTTATTTCTATGAAGATAGATATAGATTTGTATGCCCAACTACACAATCTCTGCCTGCATATAAACCTGAATATTTTTTCCTGTCATGTCTTAGGTCCAGTAACCTATACATACAGTTCTTTACACTGGAACTGCATCATTTATAATAAGAGAGAAATATCTGTGCCGTGGAGACAGTGATGCCACACTTGGGTCTGAAATTATTATGTCAATTCTTAACCTAATGGGAGGATTTGTCAACACATTAAATACAGCATGACTATTTACACCTTTAGCTGGGCGCTCCACCTATAGTAGTAGTTGTGTTGATACTCCCTTAGTAATGGATATTGGTTCCTTAAGGTATGTGCCTGTTGCTGGGTATAGGGCCCGTGCCTAGATAACGGGGCATGCTAAATAATTTTGCACCCGCCTGTGCTTTATCCATACATATTTTTCACTGTTCTTATGGCAACCATCCACTTATAATATCATACTCTACACCTTTCTGTGGATTCAATTATCTCTTCTTCCCAGGTGTGTACACTGTATCTCAAGGGTGTTATGCAAATTCTTGTGTTTTAGGAGTCACCTCAAATTAGGTGCTCAATTCACATATAGTTTACAGTGATATGTGGAGATTTGCAAGGTTTTGCTTCATACGTATTAGTCCACAATTACCACAACCTCAACTAATCTAGTCAGTTTTGGAGTAGAGTTTTATGCTTCTTGCCTATGGTACCACTCTATACTTCCCCCCCCGCCCCACCAATACACTCTGGCATTTGTGTTTATGACCAGAGTGTTTTGCGCAGTTTGCTTCATAGGGAACTACATATATAATTATCTCTAATATGTTCTAGATTTATGGTTTATGTCCTTAAACTTTTCTCTTCCTCCATTTATTCATTCATTCGCCCATTTATCCATACGACTTTTAACCTAACCATTCACTCATTTGCTCATTCTATCTACTTTCATTCATCTGCTTATCCATTTGCTCACCCAACAGGCTTCCCCCCACTCATTCATTCGTCCACTCAATCACATACTCATGTAAGCTATGTCCACCTAGTGTTGTTGTTTGCATATCATATTTTAATAAATCGGAATACAGTTTTTCCTTCATCTACTCATTCACTCATCCACTTATTCATATACCCATTCATTCCCTCATTCATTGATTCATCTACTCATATATTTGCTCAATACCTAACTCACTTCTTTAGTTAAACATTGAAGCTTTGAGTTCACTTTGAATATAAATTGTTATAGATCTCTGGTAAATTGTGTACCAGTGACTTTCAGCACGGTTCATCCTCGTATATACCGCAAGACAAATCACAGACACCTACCCTTCCCTTTATCCTCCATTACCCCAAACATTTTGAGACACTTTATTGCTTTAGACACATAGATTTCACCCTAGACTGACTCCCATTAGTCAACCTCCAACAGGCTTAGATCATTGTTATCATTTACTATCATTTATCCTTTATCATCATCCCTCATTCATCGCTCCTCAATTCTTTAAAGGCTCATTAGCATTATATATTTTGATGTGCATGCTTATATTATGCTTCAAGGTTGACTAACTACTAAAGGAGCGTTGCAGAACAAAAAAAAGGGAAAAATGTTGAGGTTTTCCTTCTTCTGATTTGAGACTCTAAATATGATATACCACTGATCACTGTTACTTTGGAAATTGAAACTATAGTGTGTTATGTTATAGTTAAGCTAATTATGTGATGATGTATTTCTCATGTTTGTATGTCATATCAATATAAACCTTAATAAAAATTATTAAACAAAAAAAAAAAAATATGTTAGAATATAAGAAAAGTTCAAAGTACTTTAAAAAATTCTGTTCTAAATTAAATTTGGTAGATATTTGGCAGATTCAAAATCCTGATGTCCAGTTATTCACGTGTGAGTCTAAAGCTCATAGAACATTTTCCAGGATTGACCTATTCCTAATTTCTGAATCTCTGTCTATTTGTAAATTGGATGCTGAAATTAGAGATATTATGATATCAGATCATGTGATTATATATTTGGCTTTCCCCTCCTTAGTTAAGGATAAGCCTTAAACATCTGCCTTCTTTTTCCCTCACTTTCTTTTTACCAATCCCAGATTTGTATCATGGTTAAAACAAAAATGTCAGGAATATTGTATACATAATAATGCTTATTGTAACCAAACGGAAATCTTTTGGGAGGCTTCTAAAGCTGTTTTACGTGGGAAAATGAAGGCTTATTTGAGTACTTGGAAGAAAAAAAATAAGGCATTGGGAATCCAATTAGCCAATCAGGTAAGGAATGCATAGAGAAGATATAATTCTGATCCTTCCCTGATAAATTGGGGTAAATATGCAGAAAGTAAAAAAGAGAGAGATCTTTTCATTAAGCAAAAATCACAAGAAGAAGAATTAATCTTCTGGTCCAAGATTAAGATTCCTAAAATTCTGTGTGAGGAGCTGATCCCACCTAATACCCCTATTACTAAAGAAGAGATAAGCAAAGCTATAGATTAACTCAAATTGAATAAAGTGGCGGGTCCAGATGGGTTGCCAGTGGAATTTTATAAATGTTTAAGTGAAGAATTGCTTTCAGTATTAGAGAATCTGTTTAATGATTATTATATGTTAGGTAGCTCCATTTTGGCTTATTTGTCAGCAGCAAATATCTCTCTCATTCTTAAGAAAGGTAAAAATCCAGAGGGTCCGGCCTCCTATAGGCCTATCTTTGTGTTAAACACTAATTATAAGATATTAGCCCCTATTATATTTCCTTAAGATTTTCTACCTGTCTACATAAACTCATCCATCCTGATCAGACAGATTTTATGTCATTAAGGAATCCGGTAAAAAATATATACGTAAAGTTACTACTTTTCTAGATTATGCATGAAATATTGATCAATTTCAAAAGAACCCGCTCTCGCAGGATATGGCTGTTCTCACTTTAGATGCAGTTAAAGCATTTGACTCTATCGGTTGGGGGCATCTGTTTAGGGCTCTAGCGAATTTTGGTTCCAATGGAAATTTTGTCCAATATGTTTACAAATTATATCTAAAACCCATGTCCTTTTTACTGATTAATGGGACCCTTTCTTCTAAAATAAAACTACAGCGAGGCATGAGACAAGGTTGCCCCTTATCACCTCTTCTTTTTAATGTTGCTTTGGAGCTTCTAGCAGTCCGATTAAGAGATATCTTAATAAGGATCCCCCTTGATACTCAACGACTGAAAACACTTCTTTATGCAGACGATCTACTGCTGTTTCTGGAAAATATTAATCAATCTATTCCGATATTTGAAAATGTCCTGAAGAATTTAGTTCATTTTCAGGGTATAAGGTTAATTTAGAGAAAAGTGAATTAATGTGTGTAGGTAAATGTACGGTTCTTCCTTTTAAGATCCTATTTAAAGTGGTAGATGCCATTAAATATTTAGGTTTAGAATTGTATAAGAATTCCAAGTATGGTATCTATCCGATTATCGGCCTCTCTTTCAAAAGATAAAAACAGATCTTCAACTATGGGCATCCTTTCCGCTATCTATGACGGCTCAGGTAAAACTAATTAAATCAATTATTTTTCCACGTCTTCTTTATCCGCTTCAAAATTTGCCATTTTTTATATTAAATAACGATCTGAGTAAGCTTTATGGCTACTTTTCCAAGTTTATCTGGAAGGATAAAAAAAACCAAATTGCTCTTGCTGGATTAATGCAAAATCTTGGAACCGGCGGATTAGCACTTCCAGACGTTAGGCTATATAATCTGGCGGCTTTGGTAAAATTTGCCATAGATTGAATCGCTGAAACCAATATAGTATCCTCTTTTGATATAGTGCCATTTTTTTATTTTATTTTATTTTTTCCATCGGCTTTAAAGGCCATACTTCATTCTACTCCTAGACATTTACCCTTGACTGTTGTTTGGCTTATCTCATTTAAGAACATAGTTTTAGCATGGCACAAGCTCTGCGCGTGTCTGGGCATTAATTTTACTTTTTTCAGAATATCTGCCTATAACTAGTAATCCACAATTTTCTCCAGGTATTAAACAAAAAGTATTTAAATCTTGGGCTGAAAAAGGTTTAAGGTCAGTGAAGCAACTATTGGATGAAAACTATCAAATGCGTTCTGCTGAATCACTTTTTCATTACTATGAGATACCAAGGTCGAATATGTTCGCGTATTTTCAAATACGACATTACATATATTCACAGAAGTGTTTTTTTCCTCCTTCAGCTGCATGGTCTGATATCAAACTCTGTATACAAAAATTCATAGCCGGTGACCCTTCAATCTCTTTGATGTATGACATTATGCTGACAAAGCAAAGTTTACTATATCGGTGTATATATATATATATGTGTAATCTGACCCTAAGATGAGTGATTATCAGTATGTCTGGGGCAGGCTGTAAAATCCAAACATTACAAACAGAACGTTACAGCCAACAAGACTGGTACAGAAATAGCATGGCCAGCAGGGAAGGTGCATGCAGAATAGTCAGAAATAGGGAGGTTTATTGAGTAATCAGAAAGGACAGATTAAGAACATAAGACTTAGATCTAAGCACAAATAATACAGCAAATGTTGGCCAGCTGCCAGGTAAATAAAGCAAAGTCTGAGAAGACTGTCTTACAGCAGTGGCTGAAAGTGAAGAAACAACCAAGCACTTAAATGACATGAAATATTGCAATATAAAAGATTTAATGATGGATAGCTAAAAAAAAAATATTTTGTGCTTTTTCTGTAACTTAAAAAAAAAAAACAGTGGGAACTGCAGACGTCACAAGTGAAAACTGCAGACATCACAAGCCAAACTATGTCTGCATTTGGCCCCAGCACAGAATATGATAAGATACAATATAAGATTTTCTAACAAAATTACAGTGGCAAACTTTGTCTACTCCAGTTACAAGTCCATATTAACTGTTCCAGATAATGTAAGTGTTGGTGGTTGAACAATGGAAACCAGTGAAACAACTGCAACCGTTATGTTTTTATTTAGAATGCTGTCACACCACACTCGTATTATGCTAATTTATTGCAAGACAGAAGAAAAATCTTGTAATTACAAGGTGCTTTATGTCTTTAAGAAAGCAAGATGTGTTCCCTTGTATAAGAGATACAACACCTAAAGAGATTGCTGTACACTGACAAGCACCCTAAGCAGCACAAAGGCCAATGCATAAAGAGAAGCAAGCACTACCAAGGTAACAGACCTCATAACACAGGAAATACCAGCACATACAGTGTGTGACAAGGCGGGAGGGATGGAGGAAGAAACTAAAGGAGGGAGGAAAGATATCACTTTATAAATAAATTCATTATCTAGTAAATGGATCAAAAAATCAAATATGTATTTGCTTGTTGTGCTAGAAACCATTCATGGAAATGAACTATATTGTGTTGATTATAATTAAAAAGTAAAAGTCAAAATGAAACTGTCATAAGTCAGATAGAGCATGTCATTTTAAACAATTTTTCAGTTTACTTCTATTATCAAATGGACTTAGCTCTCTTGATATCCTTTATTAAAGAGTAGGCTCAGGAGCAACAATGCACTACACTGGGAGCTAGCTGAACTTGTGATCCAATCACAAGAGACATATGTGTGCACCCACCAATCACCAGCTATCTTCCAGCAGTGCACTGCTGTTTTTTGGCCTACCTAGGTATATTCTTCAGCAAAGAATACTAAGAGAACAGAGCAAAGTTGATCATTGAAGCAAAATGAAAAATGTTCAAACCTGCATGTTCTGTTTTGTTTAATAACCCACCCTGTTTTCACTGTTGATATATACATATTTAGGGCTAGATTCGAAGTGGAGCGCTAAATATCGCTTTTACGAAAGCGATATTTGCGCTCCACCGAGTAATACCAGCACACGCTAATGTGTGCTGGTATTATAAGTTGAGCGCAATGAGAATGCAAGCTCGCGTTTGCATTGCTAGGAAGCATTGCACTCACGATAGCGCACTTCTATAGGATCCAATGGGAGCCTTATTCTCCTGCCATGAGACATGCAGTTAATTTATTAAAAAATAAAGATACAACTATCTTTATTTTCTAATACAATATATTACACTGTATTTTGGGGGCATTTAGGGCACATTTATAAAATTAACCAGAGATCTGAGATGTGATTAATTTTATAATCGCTAATTGCTACCGCGAGCAATAACCATCCACTTGTAATGGCTGGTTATTTTTTAGTTGGTGTAAGTTGGAAAGGATGTTCTAGGACACCAGATCTTAGCATATTCCTATACAGTGGACAAGGTCTGGACTTTCCCTGAGTTTTTTGTTTTGTTTTGTAAATATGGGGGCCCATCCCAGATTATTTTAGGGGGTTGAAGAAACCCCTTTGTTTTTAGATGTTTGTAGTGTTGATGAATCTGAAAATAGTATGGCTACCGCCTAGGCAGACAAGGCACGGGCCTAGGGCGGCAGCTTGGGAGGGGGCAGCAATTTTTCTCACTCTACACTCAGTCAGAGTGAGAAACTAAATAAAGCAACTTGGAAAAAATATTGTGCTATATATGTGAATGTTTTTTGTGTGTGTGTGTAAATGTGTGAATGTATTTTGTGTGTGTGTGTGTGAGTAAATGTGTGAATGTATTTTGTGCGTGTGTAAATATGTGTTTTTAAATGTGTGAATGTATTTTGTGTGTGTGTAAATATGTATGTGTGTGTGTAAATGTGTGAACGTATTTTGTGTGTGTGTAAATATGTGTGTGTGTGTGTGTGTGTGTGTGTGTAAATGTGTGAATGTATTTTGTGTGTGTGTGTGTAAATATGTGAGTGTGTAAATATGTGTGTGTGTGTGCGCGTGTGTGTGTAAATGTGTGAATGTATTGTGTGTGTGTGTGTAAATATGTGAGTGTGTAAATATGTGTGTGTGTGTGTGTGTGTAAATGTGTGAATGTGAATTCTAACAACATTTGGGAAATAATTGTCCCTTCCTTGTGTCCTAATCTTAAAAAAGTCACATTATACCCCAACCAAAAAATATTATGGCCGAAAAACATCCTAAAACTGAGTGGGGTGGGGGTGGGGGGGCTGCAGAATTTTGAGTGCCTAGGGCAGCACAAAACCTAAATACGCCACTGGCTACAGCCTTTTCACCTCAATATCTATATATATTCCAGATCTTTGTACTTAGTATGGTTATTTAAAGGAACATTAATACCTCATAGAGTATACTTGACTAAAAAAAAACCCAACAATTTTAATGAACCATATGATCATTTCAAATAGAACACAAAGGAATAATTTTATACTTATAGTAAAATTAATTGCTTGTATGCATACATGGTTTAACTTAATTACTTAGCATCCATTAGCAATATATAGTAGATTTAAGGATGTTAAACAAGTATTATTTTTGCTAGACTTACTAATATAGGGTTTTAAATGTCATTATGTCAAGAAGTTGAAATGAAAAATATAGTAGAAACATTTTCCAAAATGGCCAATGAACTAAGTTACTTACAATGGAAAACATATATCACAATTTATGATCTCACTGTAGGCAAGAAATCTACACGTCTAGTTTGTAAATCTTCCTGCTTTGTATAATGACCCTTTTACTAGGGAAGTCAGAAAGAATAATCCTCTTATAAATCCCATGGCTTGTAAAGGGCAGGATGTTATTTTCCCCCCTTTATTATACAAACCAGTGCCGTTTAACAAGACCATTCAGGAGCCTATTTTAATACTGATTTATTTAAACAAGAATAAAGATAACCTCGGGTTAATAAGAACAAATTTGTTTTATACTTTTTTGGTCACAAAGCTAATTTCCTCTGCTTCTTCATACTGAATATATTTTCATGTATTTTACACAAGACAGCACAGTGTTACATTGCCTAATTAATAAGTATGTAATTGGGATTACCAAGCAAAAGCAACGGTGACTGCCTTCCTAGCATTTATAACACACAGCACAAGTGATATCACAAAATCCAGTATTAGGTACATTCTATTGAGGAAAACGGAATGCTTATGGCGCTACACTTAAAGGGACATGAAACCCAAAAATGTTCTTTCATGATTCAGATAGAGAACACAATTATAAAAATGCTTCCAATTGACTTATATTATCAAATTGAAGAACATTTGATAATAGAAGTAAGTTGGAAAGTTGTTTAAAATTGTATGCTCTATCTGAATCATGAAAGAAAATATTTGGGATTTATGTCCCTTTAAAGACCTATCTGCCTATTTTTTTATATATATATATATATATATATATATAATCATTTTCCACAGTAATTGTACTAAAATGCAAAGCTTAATGCAGAAAACTACATACAAAGGATGCCTCCTTCCACTTTGTAAACTATCCTAAGTATGTGCTTTCTGTAATAAACATATTTTTAAAAAAACATAATTTATGTAAGAACTTACCTGATAAATTCATTTCTTTCATATTAACAAGAGTCCATGAGCTAGTGACGTATGGGATATACATTCCTACCAGGAGGGGCAAAGTTTCCCAAACCTTAAAATGCCTATAAATACACCCCTCACCACACCCACAAATCAGTTTAACGAATAGCCAAGAAGTGGGGTGATAAAAAAGTGCGAAGCATATAAAATAAGGAATTGGAATAATTGTGCTTTATACAAAAAAATCATAACCACCACAAAAAAGGGTGGGCCTCATGGACTCTTGTTAATATGAAAGAAATGAATTTATCAGGTAAGTTCTTACATAAATTATGTTTTCTTTCATGTAATTAACAAGAGTCCATGAGCTAGTGACGTATGGGATAATGACTACCCAAGATGTGGATCTTTCCACACAAGAGTCACTAGAGAGGGAGGGATAAAATAAAGACAGCCAATTCCTGCTGAAAATAATCCACACCCAAAATAAAGTTTAACAAAAAACATAAGCGGAAGATTCAAACTGAAACCGCTGCCTGAAGAACTTTTCTACCAAAAACTGCTTCAGAAGAAGAAAATACATCAAAATGGTAGAATTTAGTAAAAGAATGCAAAGAAGACCAAGTTGCTGCTTTGCAGATCTGGTCAACCGAAGCTTCATTCCTAAACGCCCAGGAAGTAGATACTGACCTAGTAGAATGAGCTGTAATTCTTTGAGGCGGAGTTTTACCCGACTCAACATAGGCAAGATGAATTAAAGATTTCAACCAAGATGCCAAAGAAATGGCAGAAGCTTTCTGGCCTTTCCTAGAACCGGAAAAGATAACAAATAGACTAGAAGTCTTACGGAAAGATTTCGTAGCTTCAACATAATATTTCAAAGCTCTAACAACATCCAAAGAATGCAATGATTTCTCCTTAGAATTCTTAGGATTAGGACATAATGAAGGAACCACAATTTCTTTACTAATGTTGTTGGAATTCACAACTTTAGGTAAAAATTCAAAAGAAGTTCGCAACACCGCCTTATCCTGATGAAAAATCAGAAAAGGAGACTCACACGAAAGAGCAGATAATTCAGAAACTCTTCTAGCAGAAGAGATGGCCAAAAGGAACAAAACTTTCCAAGAAAGTAATTTAATGTCCAATGAATGCATAGGTTCAAACGGAGGAGCTTGAAGAGCTCCCAGAACCAAATTCAAACTCCAAGGAGGAGAAATTGACTTAATGACAGGTTTTATACGTACCAAAGCTTGTACAAAACAATGAATATCAGGAAGAATAGCAATCTTTCTGTGAAAAAGAACAGAAAGAGCAGAGATTTGTCCTTTCAAAGAACTTGCGGACAAACCCTTATCCAAACCATCCTGAAGAAATTGAAAAATTCTCGGTATTCTAAAAGAATGCCAAGAAAAATGATGAGAAAGACACCATGAAATATAAGTCTTCCAGACTCTATAATATATCTCTCGAGATACAGATTTACGAGCCTGTAACATAGTATTAATCACGGAGTCAGAGAAACCTCTATGACCAATAATCAAGCGTTCAATCTCCATACCTTTAAATTTAAGGATTTCAGATCCGGATGGAAAAAAGGACCTTGTGACAGAAGGTCTGGTCTTAACGGAAGAGTCCATGGCTGGCAAGATGCCATCCGGACAAGATCCGCATACCAAAACCTGTGAGGCCATGCCGGAGCTATTAGCAGAACAAACGAGCATTCCCTCAGAATCTTGGAGATTACTCTTGGAAGAAGAACTAGAGGCGGAAAGATATAGGCAGGATGATACTTCCAAGGAAGTGATAATGCATCCACTGCCTCCGCCTGAGGATCCCGGGATCTGGACAGATACCTGGGAAGTTTCTTGTTTAGATGAGAGGCCATCAGATCTATCTCTGGGAGCCCCCACAATTGAACAATCTGAAGAAATACCTCTGGGTGAAGAGACCATTCGCCCGGATGCAACGTTTGGCGACTGAGATAATCCGCTTCCCAATTGTCTACACCTGGGATATGAACCGCAGAGATTAGACAGGAGCTGGATTCCGCCCAAACCAAAATTCGAGATACTTCTTTCATAGCCAGAGGACTGTGAGTCCCTCCTTGATGATTGATGTATGCCACAGTTGTGACATTGTCTGTCTGAAAACAAATGAACGATTCTCTCTTCAGAAGAGGCCAAAACTGAAGAGCTCTGAAAATTGCACGGAGTTCCAAAATATTGATCGGTAATCTCACCTCCTGAGATTCCCAAACTCCTTGTGCCGTCAGAGATCCCCACACAGCTCCCCAACCTGTGAGACTTGCATCTGTTGAAATTACAGTCCAGGACGGAAGAACAAAAGAAGCCCCCTGAATAAAACGATGGTGATTTGTCCACCACGTTAGAGAGTGTCGAACAATCGGTTTTAAAGATATTAATTGAGATATCTTCGTGTAATCCCTGCACCATTGGTTCAGCATACAGAGCTGAAGAGGTCGCATGTGAAAACGAGCAAAGGGGATCGCGTCCGATGCAGCAGTCATAAGACCTAGAATTTCCATGCATAAGGCTACCGAAGGGAATGATTGTGACTGAAGGTTTCGACAAGCTGTAATCAATTTTAGACGTCTCTTGTCTGTTAAAGACAGAGTCATGGACACTGAATCTATCTGGAAACCCAGAAAGGTTACCCTTGTTTGAGGAATCAAAGAACTTTTTGGTAAATTGATCCTCCAACCATGATCTTGAAGAAACAACACAAGTCGATTCGTATGAGACTCTGCTAAATGTAAAGACGGAGCAAGTACCAAGATATCGTCCAAATAAGGAAATACCATAATACCCTGTTCTCTGATTACAGACAGAAGGGCACCGAGAATCTTTGTGAAAATTCTTGGAGCTGTAGCAAGGCCAAACGGTAGAGCCACAAATTGGTAATGCTTGTCTAGAAAAGAGAATCTCAGGAACTGATAATGATCTGGATGAATCGGAATATGCAGATATGCATCCTGTAAATCTATTGTGGACATATAATTCCCTTGCTGAACAAAAGGCAATATAGTCCTTACAGTTACCATCTTGAACGTTGGTATCCTTACATAACGATTCAATAATTTTAGATCCAGAACTGGTCTGAAGGAATTCTCCTTCTTTGGTACAATGAAGAGATTTGAATAAAACCCCATCCCCTGTTCCGGAACTGGAACTGGCATAATTACTCCAGCCAACTCTAGATCTGAAACACAATTCAGAAATGCTTGAGCTTTCACTGGATTTACTGGGACATGGGAAAGAAAAAATCTCTTTGCAGGAGGTCTCATCTTGAAACCAATTCTGTACCCTTCTGAAACAATGTTCTGAATCCAAAGATTGTGAACAGATTTGATCCAAATTTCTTTGAAAAAACGTAACCTGCCCCCTACCAGCTGAACTGGAATGAGGGCCGTACCTTCATGTGAACTTAGAAGCAGGCTTTGCCTTTCTAGCAGGCTTGGATTTATTCCAGACTGGAGATGGCTTCCAAACTGAAACTGCTCCTGAGGACGAAGGATCAGGCTTTTGTTCTTTGTTGAAACGAAAGGAACGAAAACGATTGTTAGCCCTGTTTTTACCTTTAGATTTTTTATCCTGTGGTAAAAAAGTTCCTTTCCCACCAGTAACAGTTGAAATAATAGAATCCAACTGAGAACCAAATAATTTGTTTCCCTGGAAAGAAATGGAAAGTAGAGTTGATTTAGAAGCCATATCAGCATTCCAAGTCTTAAGCCATAAAGCTCTTCTGGCTAAGATAGCCAGAGACATAAATCTAACATCAACTCTAATAATATCAAAAATGGCATCACAGATGAAATTATTAGCATGCTGGAGAAGAATAATAATATCATGAGAATCACGATTTGTTACTTGTTGCGCTAGAGTTTCCAACCAAAAAGTTGAAGCTGCAGCAACATCAGCCAATGATATAGCAGGTCTAAGAAGATTACCTGAACATAGATAAGCTTTTCTTAGAAAAGATTCAATTTTTCTATCTAAAGGATCCTTAAACGAGGTACCATCTGACGTAGGAATGGTAGTACGTTTAGCAAGGGTAGAAATAGCCCCATCAACTTTAGGGATTTTGTCCCAAAATTCTAACCTGTCAGGCGGAACAGGATATAATTGCTTAAAACGTTTAGAAGGAGAAAATGAATTACCCAATTTATCCCATTCCTTAGCAATTACTGCAGAAATAGCATTAGGAACAGGAAAGACTTCTGGAATAACCGCAGGAGCTTTAAAAACCTTATCCAAACGTATAGAATTAGTATCAAGAGGACTAGAATCCTCTATTTCTAAAGCAATTAGTACTTCTTTAAGTAAAGAGCGAATAAATTCCATCTTAAATAAATATGAAGATTTATCAGCATCAATCTCTGAGACAGAATCCTCTGAACTAGAAGAGTCCAAAGAATCAGAATGATGGTGTTCATTTAAAAATTCATCTGTAGAGAGAGAAGATTTAAAAGACTTTTTACGTTTACTAGAAGGAGAAATAACAGACAAAGCCTTCTTTATGGATTCAGAAACAAAATCTCTTATGTTATCAGGAACATTCTGCACCTTAGATGTTGAGGGAACTGCAACAGGCAATGGTACATCACTAAAGGAAATATTATCTGCTTTAACAAGTTTGTCATGACAATTAATACAAACAACAGCTGGAGAAATAGCTACCAAAAGTTTACAGCAGATACACTTAGCTTTGGTAGATCCAGCAGGCAGTGGTTTTCCTGTAGTATCTTCTGGCTCAGATGCAACGTGAGACATCTTGCAATATGTAAGAGAAAAAACAACATATAAAGCAAAATAGATCAAATTCCTTATAAGACAGTTTCAGGAATGGGAAAAAAATGCCAAACATCAAGCTTCTAGCAACCAGAAGCAAATGAAAATGAGACTGAAATAATGTGGAGACAAAAGCGACGCCCATATTTTTTGGCGCCAAATAAGACGCCCACATTATTTGGCGCCTAAATGCTTTTGGCGCCAAAAATGACGCTACATCCGGAACGCCGACATTTTTGGCGCAAAATAACGTCAAAAAATGACGCAACTTCCGGCGACACGTATGACGCCGGAAACGGAAATGAATTTTTGCGCCAAAAAAATCCGCGCCAAAAATGACGCAATAAAATGAAGCATTTTCAGCCCCCGCGAGCCTAACAGCCCACAGGGAAAAAAGTCAAATTTTTGAGGTAAGACAAAATATGATAATTTAAAGCATAATCCCAAATATGAAACTGACTGTCTGGAAATAAGGAAAGTTGAACATTCTGAGTCAAGGCAAATAAATGTTTGAATACATATATTTAGAACTTTATAAATAAAGTGCCCAACCATAGCTTAGAGTGTCACAGAAAATAAGACTTACTTACCCCAGGACACTCATCTACATGTTTGTAGAAAGCCAAACCAGTACTGAAACGAGAATCAGTAGAGGAAATGGTAAATATAAGAGTATATCGTCGATCTGAAAAGGGAGGTAAGAGATGAATCTCTACGACCGATAACAGAGAACCTTATGAAATAGACCCCGTAGAAGGAGATCACTGCATTCAATAGGCAATACTCTCCTCACATCCCTCTGACATTCACTGCACGCTGAGAGGAAAACCGGGCTCCAACTTGCTGCGGAGCGCATATCAACGTAGAATCTAGCACAAACTTACTTCACCACCTCCCTTGGAGGCAAAGTTTGTAAAACTGATTTGTGGGTGTGGTGAGGGGTGTATTTATAGGCATTTTAAGGTTTGGGAAACTTTGCCCCTCCTGGTAGGAATGTATATCCCATACGTCACTAGCTCATGGACTCTTGTTAATTACATGAAAGAAAATCTTTTTTCTTGTTTGCATTAAAACATGGCTTAAAGGGACAGTATACACCAAATGATATATAACTGCATGTAATAGACACTACTACAAAGAATATGCACAGATACTGATCTAAAAATCCAGTATAAAGCCTTTAAAAACTGTTGATGAGGTTAGGCTGGGACACCCACTAAAAGGGGTTGGGAAAACATGAACAGCAGACACTCCCCCTCTCCCCTGCATATGAAAAGACAGATTATACAAACAGGATCTGCAGGTATCTGTAGACATCAATATACATGTAAAATGTTGGGGCTTGGTTAGGAGCCTGAAAATCAGCACAATGCTATAAAAAAAAAAAAAGCAAAACTATACATTTTTACAAAAACACTCGCAATGCGCTATATAAATAGATCATCTACAAAACATTTATGCAAATAAAAAATCTAGTGTACAATGTCCCTTTAAATCCTCCTCCAAAAAGCACAAGAGTCCACCAAGAGAATAAAAGATTAAAATGATTTTATTATTAACGCTTTTAAGACCAGAATGGTTAACATATTGAGCACCCAATTGCCTAAAATATTTTAGTATCCTTGTATCATTAATATGATCCTTCACTGGAACTAAGGGGCCTATACCTAACTCTGAAAAAAAGCACCAGACCATTATCCCTCCTCCATGAAACTTTAAAGGAAGAACTATGCGTTCAGGTAGATAACAGGGCATCCGCCATACCCAGGCTCTTCCATCAGACTACCAAACTGTGAAGAGTGTCAGAACCCGCTTTTGCTGCAGAGTTCAGTGGCAGCAGGCTTCATATCACTTAACGTAGAAAGGAGATAAGGCTGCACATTAGAGGTTCAAAATAAAACAAAAATACTTTATTGTATCCGGTTAAAAAAGCACCTACACACATGGAGCACATCAGCTGTCTTAATAAGAAGCAACACACCATGCTCGTACCAAAGGGCATACGTGTGCAAAACCGCCGTGCTTTAACCTGAAACCAAAAAGCGTGGAAAAATATAACGCTCCAGAGCGCTCAAGAAAACCCAAATGTATGCAATACTGAGGGCTCAAGAGTGCTAACCTGAGGAGCGCAGAACCAAAGGATGATGCGCGGTAAAAAATTCAAACTAAGTGCAATCAAAAAATCTAACAAAAGGGGAATCAAATATTGATTTTGTCCCAAGGGCTGTATATATAAACCAATATAGATCTATAAATACCCACATAAAGCTATAGAGTGTCATATAGATAAAAATATGATACTTACCAACAGACACTCATCTACCAGTAAACCAGAAGAATGTCAAACCAGTACTAAAACATATTAGCGGAGGTTATGGAATACTAGAATATGTCACAGACCAATTATGGAAGGTCTGTGACATATTCTTGCATGAGGTGAAACAAAGATCCACCAGCCATACCCCATATACAACCCTCTGACAAACACTGTACTCTGGGGGAAAAACAGGCCTCAGCATTGACTAAAGTAAGCAGCAGAATTTACGTTAAAAAACATAATTTATGTAAGAACTTACCTGATAAATTCATTTCTTTCATATTAACAAGAGTCCATGAGCTAGTGACGTATGGGATATACATTCCTACCAGGAGGGGCAAAGTTTCCCAAACCTTAAAATGCCTATAAATACACCCCTCACCACACCCACAAATCAGTTTAACGAATAGCCAAGAAGTGGGGTGATAAGAAAAAAAGTGCGAAGCATATAAAATAAGGAATTGGAATAATTGTGCTTTATACAAAAAAATCATAACCACCACAAAAAGGGTGGGCCTCATGGACTCTTGTTAATATGAAAGAAATGAATTTATCAGGTAAGTTCTTACATAAATTATGTTTTCTTTCATGTAATTAACAAGAGTCCATGAGCTAGTGACGTATGGGATAATGACTACCCAAGATGTGGATCTTTCCACACAAGAGTCACTAGAGAGGGAGGGATAAAATAAAGACAGCCAATTCCTGCTGAAAATAATCCACACCCAAAATAAAGTTTAACAAAAAACATAAGCAGAAGATTCAAACTGAAACCGCTGCCTGAAGAACTTTTCTACCAAAAACTGCTTCAGAAGAAGAAAATACATCAAAATGGTAGAATTTAGTAAAAGTATGCAAAGAGGACCAAGTTGCTGCTTTGCAGATCTGGTCAACCGAAGCTTCATTCCTAAACGCCCAGGAAGTAGATACTGACCTAGTAGAATGAGCTGTAATTCTCTGAGGCGGAATTTTACCCGACTCAACATAGGCAAGATGAATTAAAGATTTCAACCAAGATGCCAAAGAAATGGCAGAAGCTTTCTGGCCTTTCCTAGAACCGGAAAAGATAACAAATAGACTAGAAGTCTTACGGAAAGATTTCGTAGCTTCAACATAATATTTCAAAGCTCTAACAACATCCAAAGAATGCAATGATTTCTCCTTAGAATTCTTAGGATTAGGACATAATGAAGGAACCACAATTTCTCTACTAATGTTGTTGGAATTCACAACTTTAGGTAAAAATTCAAAAGAAGTTCGCAACACCGCCTTATCCTGATGAAAAATCAGAAAAGGAGACTCACACGAAAGAGCAGATAATTCAGAAACTCTTCTAGCAGAAGAGATGGCCAAAAGGAACAAAACTTTCCAAGAAAGTAATTTAATGTCCAATGAATGCATAGGTTCAAACGGAGGAGCTTGAAGAGCTCCCAGAACCAAATTCAAACTCCAAGGAGGAGAAATTGACTTAATGACAGGTTTTATACGAACCAAAGCTTGTACAAAACAATGAATATCAGGAAGAATAGCAATTTTTCTGTGAAAAAGAACAGAAAGAGCGGAGATTTGTCCTTTCAAAGAACTTGCGGACAAACCCTTATCTAAACCATCCTGAAGAAACTGTAAAATTCTCGGTATTCTAAAAGAATGCCAAGAAAAATGATGAGAAAGACACCAAGAAATATAAGTCTTCCAGACTCTATAATATATCTCTCGAGATACAGATTTACGAGCCTGTAACATAGTATTAATCACGGAGTCAGAGAAACCTCTATGACCAAGAATCAAGCGTTCAATCTCCATACCTTTAAATTTAAGGATTTCAGATCCGGATGGAAAAAAGGACCTTGTGACAGAAGGTCTGGTCTTAACGGAAGAGTCCATGGTTGGCAAGATGCCATCCGGACAAGATCCGCATACCAAAACCTGTGAGGCCATGCCGGAGCTATTAGCAGAACAAACGAGCATTCCCTCAGAATCTTGGAGATTACTCTTGGAAGAAGAACTAGAGGCGGAAAGATATAGGCAGGATGATACTTCCAAGGAAGTGATAATGCATCCACTGCCTCCGCCTGAGGATCCCGGGATCTGGACAGATACCTGGGAAGTTTCTTGTTTAGATGAGAGGCCATCAGATCTATCTCTGGGAGCCCCCACATTTGAACAATCTGAAGAAATACCTCTGGGTGAAGAGACCATTCGCCCGGATGCAACGTTTGGCGACTGAGATAATCCGCTTCCCAATTGTCTACACCTGGGATATGAACCGCAGAGATTAGACAGGAGCTGGATTCCGCCCAAACCAAAATTCGAGATACTTCTTTCATAGCCAGAGGACTGTGAGTCCCTCCTTGATGATTGATTTATGCCACAGTTGTGACATTGTCTGTCTGAAAACAAATGAACTATTCTCTCTTCAGAAGAGGCCAAAACTGAAGAGCTCTGAAAACTGCACGGAGTTCCAAGATATTGATCGGTAATCTCACCTCCTGAGATTCCCAAACTCCTTGTGCCGTCAGAGATCCCCACACAGCTCCCCAACCTGTGAGACTTGCATCTGTTGAAATTACAGTCCAGGTCGGAAGAACAAAAGAAGCCCCCTGAATTAAACGAAGGTGATCTGTCCACCACGTTAGAGAGTGCCGAACAATCGGTTTTAAAGATATTAATTGATATATCTTCGTGTAATCCCTGCACCATTGGTTCAGCATACAGAGCTGAAGAGGTCGCATGTGAAAACGAGCAAAGGGGATCGCGTCCGATGCAGCAGTCATAAGACCTAGAATTTCCATGCATAAGGCTACCGAAGGGAATGATTGAGACTGAAGGTTTCGACAGGCTGTAATCAATTTTAGACGTCTCTTGTCTGTTAAAGACAGAGTCATGGACACTGAATCTATCTGGAAACCCAGAAAGGTTACCCTTGTTTGAGGAATCAAAGAACTTTTTGGTAAATTGATCCTCCAACCATGATCTTGAAGAAACAACACAAGTCGATTCGTATGAGACTCTGCTAAATGTAAAGACTGAGCAAGTACCAAGATATCGTCCAAATAAGGAAATACCACAATACCCTGTTCTCTGATTACAGACAGAAGGGCACCGAGAATCTTTGTGAAAATTCTTGGAGCTGTAGCAAGGCCAAACGGTAGAGCCACAAATTGGTAATGCTTGTCTAGAAAAGAGAATCTCAGGAACTGATAGTGATCTGGATGAATCGGAATATGCAGATATGCATCCTGTAAATCTATTGTGGACATATAATTCCCTTGCTGAACAAAAGGCAATATAGTCCTTACAGTTACCATCTTGAACGTTGGTATCCTTACATAACGATTCAATAATTTTAGATCCAGAACTGGTCTGAAGGAATTCTCCTTCTTTGGTACAATGAAGAGATTTGAATAAAACCCCATCCCCTGTTCCGGAACTGGAACTGGCATAATTACTCCAGCCAACTCTAGATCTGAAACACAATTCAGAAATGCTTGAGCTTTCACTGGATTTACTGGGACATGGGAAAGAAAAAATCTCTTTGCAGGAGGTCTCATCTTGAAACCAATTCTGTACCCTTCTGAAACAATGTTCTGAATCCAAAGATTGTGAACAGAATTGATCCAAATTTCTTTGAAAAAACGTAACCTGCCCCCTACCAGCTGAACTGGAATGAGGGCCGTACCTTCATGTGAACTTAGAAGCAGGCTTTGCCTTTCTAGCAGGCTTGGATTTATTCCAGACTGGAGATGGTTTCCAAACTGAAACTGCTCCTGAGGACGAAGGATCAGGCTTTTGTTCTTTGTTGAAACGAAAGGAACGAAAACGATTGTTAGCCCTGTTTTTACCTTTAGGCTTTTTATCCTGTGGTAAAAAAGTTCCTTTCCCACCAGTAACAGTTGAAATAATAGAATCCAACTGAGAACCAAATAATTTGTTTCCCTGGAAAGAAATGGAAAGTAGAGTTGATTTAGAGGCCATATCAGCATTCCAGGTCTTAAGCCATAAAGCTCTTCTGGCTAAGATAGCCAGAGACATAAACCTAACATCAACTCTAATAATATCAAAAATGGCATCACAGATGAAATTATTAGCATGCTGGAGAAGAATAATAATATCATGAGAATCACGATTTGTTACTTGTTGCGCTAGAGTTTCCAACCAAAAAGTTGAAGCTGCAGCAACATCAGCCAATGATATAGCAGGTCTAAGAAGATTACCTGAACATAGATAAGCTTTTCTTAGAAAAGATTCAATTTTTCTATCTAAAGGATCCTTAAACGAGGTACCATCTGACGTAGGAATGGTAGTACGTTTAGCAAGGGTAGAAATAGCCCCATCAACTTTAGGGATTTTGTCCCAAAATTCTAACCTGTCAGGTGGAACAGGATATAATTGCTTAAAACGTTTAGAAGGAGTAAATGAATTACCCAATTTATCCCATTCCTTAGAAATTACTGCAGAAATAGCATTAGGAACAGGAAAGACTTCTGGAATAACCGCAGGAGCTTTAAAAACCTTATCCAAACGTATAGAATTAGTATCAAGAGGACTAGAATCCTCTATTTCTAAAGCAATTAGTACTTCTTTAAGTAAAGAGCGAATAAATTCCATCTTAAATAAATATGAAGATTTATCAGCATCAATCTCTGAGATAGAATCCTCTGAACCAGAAGAGTCCAAAGAATCAGAATGATGGTGTTCATTTAAAAATTCATCTGTAGAGAGAGAAGATTTAAAAGACTTTTTACGTTTACTAGAAGGAGAAATAACAGACAAAGCCTTCTTTATGGATTCAGAAACAAAATCTCTTATGTTATCAGGAACATTCTGCACCTTAGATGTTGAGGGAACTGCAACAGGCAATGGTACATCACTAAAGGAAATATTATCTGCTTTAACAAGTTTGTCATGACAATTATTACAAACAACAGCTGGAGGAATAGCTACCAAAAGTTTACAGCAGATACACTTAGCTTTGGTAGATCCAGCAGGCAGTGGTTTTCCTGTAGTATCTTCTGGCTCAGATGCAACGTGAGACATCTTGCAATATGTAAGAGAAAAAACAACATATAAAGCAAAATAGATCAAATTCCTTATAAGACAGTTTCAGGAATGGGAAAAAAATGCCAAACATCAAGCTTCTAGCAACCAGAAGCAAATGAAAAATGAGACTGAAATAATGTGGAGACAAAAACGACGCCCATATTTTTTGGCGCCAAATAAGACGCCCACATTATTTGGCGCCTAAATGCTTTTGGCGCCAAAAATGACGCCACATCCGGAACGCCGACATTTTTGGCGCAAAATAACGTCAAAAATGACGCAACTTCCGGCGACACGTATGACGCCGGAAACGGAAAAGAATTTTTGCGCCAAAAAAGTCCGCGCCAAGAATGACGCAATAAAATGAAGCATTTTCAGCCCCCGCGAGCCTAACAGCCCACAGGGAAAAAAGTCAAATTTTTGAGGTAAGAAAAAATATGATAATTTAAAGCATAATCCCAAATATTAAACTGACTGTCTGGAAATAAGGAAAGTTGAACATTCTGAGTCAAGGCAAATAAATGTTTGAATACATATATTTAGAACTTTATAAATAAAGTGCCCAACCATAGCTTAGAGTGTCACAGAAAATAAGACTTACTTACCCCAGGACACTCATCTACATGTTTGTAGAAAGCCAAACCAGTACTGAAACGAGAATCAGTAGAGGAAATGGTAAATATAAGAGTATATCGTCGATCTGAAAAGGGAGGTAAGAGATGAATCTCTACGACCGATAACAGAGAACCTTATGAAATAGACCCCGTAGAAGGAGATCACTGCATTCAATAGGCAATACTCTCTTCACATCCCTCTGACATTCACTGCACGCTGAGAGGAAAACCGGGCTCCAACTTGCTGCGGAGCGCATATCAACGTAGAATCTAGCACAAACTTACTTCACCACCTCCCTTGGAGGCAAAGTTTGTAAAACTGATTTGTGGGTGTGGTGAGGGGTGTATTTATAGGCATTTTAAGGTTTGGGAAACTTTGCCCCTCCTGGTAGGAATGTATATCCCATACGTCACTAGCTCATGGACTCTTGTTAATTACATGAAAGAAATATATGATGTAATACCACATTTATGTTTTTACCCACATAAATAAACCAGATAGTGAGCTCAAATCAGAGACAAGGAGTATGATGAGATGAGCTATGTATGCTGCACTACCACGCCCGCATATTTCCCCTGATAAATTAACAAAATGTTCTGGCACTTATAAAACATCCAATACTTAAACATTATTGCAACATCTGGAATAAGATGGCTCAAAAAATTGGAATTATTATTTTATTTTTTTAAAACTAAGGTCATATTTCACTCAATATACTGTATTACAGAGGTCCCAATTATCATACATATTGTAGGAAAGTCCAAATGCTACAGCTTTTCCCGAGATCCGAGCTGCTGCGTCAGAACCAAAACTCACCCATAGACCACCTAAACCAGCTCTTATGCTAAAATAAACAACAAAAAAACACCAACTCCCACCACAAAGCCATTTCTCAAGTGATAATTTACTGGAGCAAAATATTGGTAGGTATGCGGCAGTATAAAGAATGAAAAAAAAATAAAACACGACTGACTTATATGAAATGTTTTTAAATCTAGTATTTTTCATAGTATTAATAAGTTAAATTTTGAAATATGAAAACACAACAGCAATTTATCAATTTTCTGGCTATAAAATAGGATGAGATATTTGAAAAAAATAAATACCTACATTTTGCAGTTGAGCGATAAGTTTGATAAATAATACCATATGTGTATGGCAAGCTCAAAATCTTTAGTGGAAAGACACGTGTTATAATCAATCTTAAAAATGTCAAGTAAAATAAATTATAAAGCATCATGTACACAGAGAAAATAAGGTAACATAGTATATACTACATAAATTATTACATATATTTTCTGATTGCTAATAATATTATACACCCACTTGAATTTCAAAAACAACTAAAATATGTTGATAACTATGATGATACATGTTCAATAGTAACACAGAGAGCAAATGAATAAATAATGTTCTTAGGACGCATGCATTCTTTTAGCAAACATAATGTAAAAGCAAAAACAGAAAAACGAATTATGCAACAACACACACACATATATATATATATACACACACACACACACACACACACACACACACACACACACACATATAAATGCACACACATTAGTTTTGTTAGTGTGGAGGTGCAGTCATATTCTTCTAAGCACATTGGGCAAGGAGTATATGTCTTGTTTCCCCCTTTTTTCCCAGAAAGATAATGCTCCCTAGTTTTCCTAAGAGGGAAAGGGGAATCTAGATATGGACTAGAATATGATTACATCTCATTAACAAGGCCCAATGAAGGCCGAAGCGATTGTCGTGGGTTGCCATATTCCTTGTTTAGAGAGAAATTGCCTGGTATTTCGGGGCTGAACTGACATTGTTAAGCGGAATCAGGCTATAATACTTCGAATAAGGTCTCTGTGAAAAGCATTATTGGGATTAAAGAAGCTACTCCCAGGTGGTAAATCGCCATAGAACAATCTAACAAGTAACTGAGCTGGTCTTCATTCCTGAGAGAGTGCTCCTCTTTCTGTATATACACACAATTCATGAAGACTCAGCTCTATAATTCAACTCAATCTTTATTTTAGTAAGTACATCCGAAGTTTCAGCCCACACCTGGGCCTTTCTCAAGGTAACTATCTCACTCCCCTTTTCCCACTATATACACACCACTGATTGCATAATGATTGTCAGGTGCCAGTACCTGCTGTGTCTCCCATGCAGTGTCATTTTTCTTCTTACCTGGAGTCATATCACCATCTACTGGACAGCAAGATAATGGTAAACCCTTTATCTTTACTCCATAGCATTTTTCTCAGCTCTGTAGGGAGGAACATAATATTCAGGTATTGACCACTCAAGACAATCACATGCTTACATCTTTAAGCCATTTAAATATATACATATACATTTCCAATAACTCTTCACCAGAAATATTGTTTGGTCCTGGACATGTAATGATAGAAAGCATATTATAGAAAGCATGTTAGGGACAGGTTTGCGTTAAGGCTTCTTGGTATTATTGTGTCTAATTCCACTATACATTGGGCCTACCTTTGAAGTAACAGGTTTTTCCTGTTTCCACCCCTCTTTAATTTAGGAATTTGGTCAATAGGGCTACATCTCAGACTAGAAACTGGGTGTTTGTGATCTAAAAAATGCGGTGCTACAGGCTGATCTGTCTTGCTTGAATCCAATGCCTCTCTAATGCTGGATCTGTGTACTGCCATCCGTTCTTTCAGCATACACTCCATTTTTCCAACATACATTTCTCTAAAATTGGCATTTAATCACATACACAACATATGTGGATTCACAACTCATAGCCTGCTATATCCTTATCTCTTTCTTGTGTGGCTGTGGTAAAATGTGTCACCCAATATTAAATTGTCGCATGTGGGCAGCGGTATACTCCACCTTTCCTAGTTAAAAAGTGTCTCCTCTTTGTTTCATACTTGTCAACCGGATCAGCCTGTACTAGCATGTCTCTTAGACTACATCCCTTTCTATAAGAGAATATGGGTATATCCTTTACAAGTGACCCTAACCTTTTGTCAACCTGTAGAATCTTCCAATTATCCAGTACAGCTTTTCTCAACTTCCATGTGTCTGTTGTGTAGTCTGTCACAAAGTACAATCTATTTTTTGCCTCTTTTACTGGGTTTTTAGTCTCATTACCCCCAGCTACCACCTGATGTGCACTCTCTTCTACCATTTGTCTTGGGTATCCTCTCTGCACGAACCTCTTGCCCATTTCTTCCACAGCCCTCTTCCAATCCCCTGAATCTGATGTTAGTCTCATCACCCTCATCATCTGTGCTTTTGGCATTGACCTTAATGACCAGCGTCGTACTCTGTACAACGTTGGTTGTTATGCCCTTAAGGACCAGCGACGTACCCTGTATGTCACTGCAGTCCTGGGCTTCTATCTGCTGCGATCTCGCTATTTTTAGCGAGATTGCACTATTTCTGCATGAAAGTGAAATGTTAGTATGCGCAATTGCGCAGCAAGAGAAATGTTAGTATGCGCAATTGCGCAGCAAATAACCCTATCTGGGAAGGAAGGAGGGAGGAAGGAGGGAGGAAAGAGGGAGGGAGAGGGAGGGGGGATAATGTTTCCAAAGGGATCTGGGAGGGGGAGGGGGTAGGGTATTGATGGTGGGCAGCTACACTACAGAAAAATAGGGTATTTATTTAAAAAAGCCCACATTTTTAACAAACTGGGTACTGGCAGACAGCTGCCAGAACCCAAGATGGCGGCATATACATAGATGGGGAGGGTTAGAAAGCTGTTTAGGGGGGAGGACAGGGAGGTTAGGGGTTAAGGGGGGATCCAACACTGCAGAAAATATATAAATTAAAAATAATAATAATAAAAAGAAATATGCCTTTTATTTTAGTACCGGCAGACTTTCTGCCAGTACTTAAGATGGCGGTGACAATTGTGATGTGGGGGAGGGAAGAGAGCTGTTTGAGAGGGATCAGGGAGGGATCAGGGGGTGGGATGTGTCAGGTGGGAGGCTGATCTCTACACTAAAGCTAAAATTAACCCTACAAGCAACCTAAATGAACCCCTTCACTGCTGGGCATAATACAAGTGTGGTGCACAGCGGCAATTAGCAGCCTTCTAATTACCAAAAAGTAATGCCAAAGCCATATGTGTCTGCTATTTATGAACAAAGGGGATCCCAGAGAAGCATTTACAACCATTTGTGCCATAATTACACAAGCTGTTTGTAAATAATTTCAGTGAGAAACCTAAAGTTTGTGAAAAAGTTAATGATTTTTTTAATTTGATTGCATTTGGCGGTAATATGGTGGCATGAAATATACCAAAATGGGCCTAGATTAATATTCTGGGTTGTCTACTACACTACACTAAAGCTAAAATTAACCCTACACGCTCCCTACAAGCTACCTAATTAACCCCTTCACTGCTGGGCATAATACAAGTGTGGCCTTCTAATTACCAAAAAGTAATGCCAAAGCCATAAATGTCTGCTATTTCTGAACAAAGGGGATCACAGAGAAGCATTTACAATCATTTTTTTCCACAAAAGCACAAGCTGGTTGTAAATAATTTCAGTGAGAAACCCAAAGTTTGTGAAAAAGTTATTGAAAAAGTTAACAATTTTCTTTTTATTTGATCGCATTTGGCGGTAAAATGGTGGCATGAAATATACCAAAATGGGCCTAGATCAATACTTTGGGTTGTCTACTAAAAAAAAATATTTACATGTCAAGGGATATTCAGAGATTCCCGACAGATATCAGTGATCCAATGTAACTATCACTAATTTAAAAAAAAAAAAAATGGTTTGGAAATAGCAAAGTGCTACTTGTATGTATTGCCCTATAACTTGCAAAAAAAGCAAAGAACATGTAAACATTGGGTATTTGTAAACTCAGGACAAAATTTAGAAACTATTTAGCATGGGAGTTTTTTGGTGGTTGTAGATGTGTAACAGATTTTGGGGGTCAAAGTTAGAAAAAGTGTGTTTTTTCCATTTTTTCATCATATTTTATAATTTTTTTTATAGTAAATTATAAGATATGATGAAAATAATGGTATCTTTGGAAAGTCCATTTAATGGCGAGAAAAACGGTATGTAATATGTGTGGCTACAGTAAATGAGTAAGAGGAAAATTACAGCTAAACACAAACACATAAGAAATGTAAAAAACATAATTTATGTAAGAACTTACCTGATAAATTCATTTCTTTCATATTAGCAAGAGTCCATGAGCTAGTGACGTATGGGATATACATTCCTACCAGGAGGGGCAAAGTTTCCCAAACCTTAAAATGCCTATAAATACACCCCTCACCACACCCACAATTCAGTTTAACGAATAGCCAAGAAGTGGGTGATAAGAAAGGAGCGAAAGCATCAAAAATAAGTAATTGGAATAATTGTGCTTTATACAAAAAAATCATAACCACCACAAAAAAAGGGTGGGCCTCATGGACTCTTGCTAATATGAAAGAAATGAATTTATCAGGTAAGTTCTTACATAAATTATGTTTTCTTTCATGTAATTAGCAAGAGTCCATGAGCTAGTGACGTATGGGATAGCAGATACCCAAGATGTGGAACTTCCATGCAAGAGTCACTAGAGAGGGAGGGATAAAATAAAGACAGCCAATTCCGCTGAAAAATTAATCCACTACCAAAATCAAGAGTTTCAATTTTTAAAATGAAAAAAACTGAAATTATAAGCAGAAGAATCAAACTGAAACAGCTGCCTGAAGTACTATTCTACCAAAATCTGCTTCTAAGAAGAGAAAACCTCAAAATGGTAGAATTTAGTAAAAGTATGCAAAGAAAACCAAGTAATTGCTTTGCAAATCTGATCAACAGAAGCTTCATTCTTAAAAAGCCCAGGAAGTAGAAATTTACCTAGCAGAATGAGACGTAATCCTCTGAGACGGGGATTAACCCGACTCCAAATAAGCATGATGAATCAAAAGCTTAACCAAGATGCCAAGAAATGGCAGAAGCCTTCTGACCTTTCCTAAAACCAGAAAAGATAACAAATAGACTAGAAGTCTGTCTGAAATCTAAATAGCTTCAACATAATATTTCAAAACTCTTACCACATCCAAAGAATGTAAGAATCTTACCAAAGAATTCTTAAGATTAGGACACAATGAAAAGACAATAATTCCTCCACTAATGTTGTTAGAATTCACAACTTTAGGTGAAAATTGAAATGAAGAAAAACCACCTTATCCTGATGAAAAATCAGAACAAGGAGATTCACAAGAAAGAACAGATAATTTAAAACTGTTCTAGTTGAAGAGATATCTAAAAAGAACAAAACTTTCCATAAAAGTAATTAATGTCCAAAGAAAGCATATGCTCAAACAGAAGAGCCTGTAAAGCCTTCAGAATCAAATTAAGACTCCAAAGAGGAGAAATTGACTTAATGACAGGCTTGATATGAACCAAAGCCTGAACAAAACAAAGAATATTAGAAAGATTTAGCCATTCTTACTGTGAAACAGCACAGGAAAAGCAGAGATTTGTCCTTTCAAGGAACATGCAGACAAAACCTTATGAAGAGACTATAAAATTCTAGGAATTCTAAAAGAATGCCAAGAGAATTCATAAGAAGAGCATCATGAGATGTAAATCTTCCAAACTCGATAATAAATCCTATAAAAGACACAGATTTACGAGCCTGCAACATAGTATTACTTACTGAGTCAGAGAAACTCCTATGACTAAGTACTAAGCATTAAATTTTCATACCATCAAATTAATAATTTGAGTTCCTGATGAAAAAAAATGAAAGATAAGATATAAGGTCTGGCTATAATGGAAGTAACCAAGATTGCAGCTGAACATCCGACCAAGAACTATAAACCAAAACCTGTGTGGTCATGCTAAAGCCACCAGCCACACCAAAGATTGCACTCTGATGATTTTGAAAATCACTTTTTAAAAGAAGAACCAGAGATGGAAAAATATAGGCAGATTGATAATTCCAAAGAAGTGTCAATGCATACACTACTTCCGCCTGAGGATCCCCGAACCTGAATAGGCCCCTGGGAAGTTCCTTGTTTAGATGAGATGTCAACAGATCTATTACTGGAAGCCCTCACATCTGAAAAATTGAAAAACATATCTGGGTAAAAAGACCATTCTCCCGGACGTAAAGCTTGAATAACAGAGATAATCCGGTTCCCAATGTCTATACCTGGGAAAAAGACCACAGAAATTAGATAGTAGCTGAATTTAGCCCAAGCAAATATCCAAGATATTTCTGTCACAGCCTAAGAACTGATAGTCCCACCCTGATAATTGACATACGCCACAGTTGTGACAATGTCTGTCTGAAAACAATAAACGTCTCTTCTTCAAAAAGAAACCAAACTGAAGAACTCTGAGAATGCACGGAGTTCCAAAAATATGAAATGGTAATCTCGCCTCCTGAGATTTCCAAACCCCTTGTGCTGACAGAGATCCTCAGACAGCCTCCCAACCTAAAAGACTCGCATCTGCAGATCATGGTCCAGGTTGAAAGAACCGAAGAGACCTATAGAACTAAATGATGGTGATCTTAACCACCAAATCAAATATAGTTAAACATTAGGATTCAAAGATATAAAAAGTGATATCCTAGAATCCCTGCACCATTATTCAGCATAAGAAAACTGGAAAGGTTCCCTAAATGAGCAAAGGGAATCGAATCCAATGCTGCAGCCATGAAACCTAAAATTTCCATGCATATATAGCAACTTGAAGGAAATAATAGAGACTGAAAATTCCGACAAACGAAACCCAATAAACTTGTCACTTGTCTGTTAGAGACAAAAACATTGACACAATTAATCTGGAAACCTAAAAAAAGGTGACCCTTTTGTGAGAAATAAAGGAGCTTTTGACAAGAAGATCCTCTAACCATGTCTTGAAGAGACAACAAAGTTGAATCGTATGAGATTCCACAGAATGAAAAGACTGAACCAGTACCACCATACCGTCCAAATAAGGAACACTGAGAACCTTAGAAAAGATTCTTAGAGCTGTCGCTAGACCAGAAGGAAAAGCAACAAATTGGTAATACTTGTCAAAAAAAGAGAATCTCAGAAAATAAAATAATCTGAATGAAAACAGAAAATGAAGATATGCATCTATTGTATCCATTGTAAACAAATAATGCCATCACTGACCAAAAAGGCAGAATAGACCATACAAACTCCATTCTAAAAGATGGTACACTTATATGAAAATTCAAAAAGATTTTCTATCTTTGGAACAATGAATAGTCTTGAATAAAACCCCAAAACCCAGTTCCTAGAGATGGAACTGGAATAAATACCCCAGAAGACTCCAGGTCTGAGCAGCGCTTGAACCCCAACGGGTGACCAGCCGTGCTTCACCAGTACCCAAAACATATAGGTCTGAATACACTTCAGGAAAGTGTTAGTCTTACTGAAATAGCTGGAATATGATAGAGAAAAACATAATTTATGCTTACCTGATAAATTCCTTTCTCCTGTAGTGTGATCAGTCCACGGGTCATCATTACTTCTGGGATATTAACTCCTCCCCAACAGGAAGTGCAAGAGGATCACCCAAGCAGAGCTGCTATATAGCTCCTCCCCTCTACGTCACACCCAGTCATTCGACCAAGAACCAACGAGAAAGGAGAAGCTAAAGGGTGCAGTGGTGACTGGAGTATAATTTAAAAATTTAGACCTGCCATAAGAAACAGGGCGGGCCGTGGACTGATCACACTACAGGAGAAAGGAATTTATCAGGTAAGCATAAATTATGTTTTCTCCTGTTAAGTGTGATCAGTCCACGGGTCATCATTACTTCTGGGATACCAATACCAAAGCAAAAGTACACGGATGACGGGAGGGATAGGCAGGATCTTTATAAAGAAGGAACCACTGCCTGAAGAACCTTTCTCCCAAAAATAGCCTCCGAAGAAGCAAAAGTGTCAAATTTGTAAAATTTGGAAAAAGTATGAAGCGAAGACCAAGTTGCAGCCTTGCAAATCTGTTCAACAGAGGCCTCATTCTTAAAGGCCCAAGTGGAAGCCACAGCTCTAGTGGAATGAGCTGTAATTCTTTCAGGAGGCTGCTGTCCAGCAGTCTCATAGGCTAAACGTATTATGCTACGAAGCCAAAAAGAGAGAGAGGTAGCCAAAGCTTTTTGACCTCTCCTCTGACCAGAGTAAACGACAAACAGGGAAGATGTTTGTCGAAAATCTTTAGTTGCCTGTAAATAAAATTTTAGGGCACGAACTACATCTAGATTGTGCAGAAGTCGTTCCTTCTTTGAGGAAGGATTAGGACACAAGGATGGAACAACAATCTCCTGATTGATATTCCTGTTAGTGACTACCTTAGGTAAGAACCCAGGTTTAGTACGCAGAACTACCTTATCCGAGTGAAAAATCAGATAAGGAGAATCACAATGTAAGGCTGATAACTCAGAGACTCTTCGAGCCGAGGAAATAGCCATTAAAAATAGAACTTTCCAAGATAACAATTTTATATCAACGGAATGAAGGGGTTCAAACGGAACGCCCTGTAAAACGTTAAGAACAAGGTTTAAACTCCATGGCGGAGCAACAGTTTTAAACACAGGCTTAATCCTGGCCAAAGCCTGACAAAAAGCCTGAACGTCTGGAACTTCTGACAGACGTTTGTGTAACAAAATGGACAGAGCTGAGATCTGTCCCTTTACAGAACTAGCGGATAAACCCTTTTCTAAACCCTCTTGTAGAAAAGACAATATCCTAGGAATCCTAACCTTACTCCAAGAGTAACCTTTGGATTCGCACCAATACAGGTATTTACGCCATATTTTATGATAAATCTTTCTGGTAACAGGTTTCCTAGCCTGTATCAGGGTATCAATTACTGACTCAGAGAATCCACGCTTTGATAAAATCAAGCGTTCAATCTCCAGGCAGTCAGCTTCAGAGAAATTAGATTTTGATGTTTGAAAGGACCCTGAATCAGAAGGTCCTGTCTCAGAGGCAGAGACCAAGGTGGACAGGATGACATGTCCACTAGATCTGCATACCAGGTCCTGCGAGGCCACGCAGGCGCTATTAGAATTACTGATGCTCTCTCCTGTTTGATTCTGGCGATCAATCGAGGAAGCATCGGAAAGGGTGGAAACACATAAGCTCTCCCGAAGGTCCAAGGTGCTGTCAAAGCATCTACTAGGGCCGCTCCCGGATCCCTGGATCTGGACCCGTAACGAGGAAGCTTGGCGTTCTGTCGAGACGCCATGAGATCTATCTCTGGTTTGCCCCAACGTCGAAGTATTTGGGCAAAGACCTCCGGATGAAGTTCCCACTCCCCCGGATGAAAAGTCTGACGACTTAGGAAATCCGCCTCCCAGTTCTCCACTCCCGGAATGTGGATTGCTGAGAGATGGCAAGAGTGAGACTCTGCCCAACGAATTATCTTTGATACTTCCATCATCGCTAGGGAGCTTCTTGTTCCTCCTTGATGGTTGATGTAAGCTACAGTCGTGATGTTGTCCGACTGAAATCTGATGAACCCCCGAGTTGTTAACTGGGGCCAAGCCAGAAGGGCATTGAGAACTGCTCTCAATTCCAGAATATTGGCAGGAGACTCTCCTCCTGAGTCCATGATCCCTGAGCCTTCAGGGAATTCCAGACAGCGCCCCAACCTAACAGGCTGGCGTCTGTTGTTACAATTGTCCAATTTGGCCTGCTGAATGGCATCCCCTTGGACAGATGTGGCCGAGAAAGCCACCACAGAAGAGAATTTCTGGTCTCTTGATCCAGATTCAGAGTGGGGGACAAGTCTGAGTAATCCCCATTCCACTGACTTAGCATGCACAATTGCAGCGGTCTGAGGTGTAGGCGTGCAAAGGGGACTATGTCCATTGCCGCTACCATTAAGCCGATCACCTCCATACATTGAGCCACTGACGGGTGTTGAATGGAATGAAGGACACGGCAGGCGTTTTGAAGTTTTGTTAACCTGTCTTCTGTCAGGTAAATCTTCATTTCTACAGAATCTATAAGAGTCCCCAAGAAGGGAACTGTTGTGAGTGGAACGAGAGAACTCTTCTTTTCGTTTACCTTCAACCCATGCGATCTTAGAAATGCCAGACAAACTCTGTATGAGACTTGGCAGTTTGAAAGCTTGAAGCTTGAATCAGAATGTCGTCTAGGTATGGAGCTACCGAGATTCCTCGCGGTCTTAGTACCGCCAGAAGAGCCCCCAGAACCTTTGTGAAGATTCTTGGAGCCGTAGCCAACCCGAATGGAAGAGCTACAAACTGGTAATGCCTGTCTAGGAAGGCAAACCTTAGATACCGGAAATGATCTCTGTGAATCGGTATGTGAAGGTAAGCATCCTTTAAATCCACTGTGGTCATGTACTGACCCTTTTGGATCATGGGTAAAATTGTCCGAATAGTTTCCATTTTGAACGATGGAACTCTTAGGAATTTGTTTAGGATCTTTAAATCCAAGATTGGTCTGAAGGTTCCTTCTTTCTTGGGAACCACAAACAGATTTGAGTAAAACCCCTGTCCGTGTTCCGACCGTGGAACCGGATGGATCACACCCATTAATAAAAGATCTTGTACACAGCGTAGAAGCGCCTCTTTCTTTATTTGGTTTGTTGACAACCTTGACAGATGGAATCTCCCTTTTGGGGGAGAGGATTTGAAGTCCAGAAGATATCCCTGAGATATGATCTCTAACGCCCAGGAATCCTGGACATCTCTTGCCCAAGCCTGGGCGAAGAGAGAAAGTCTGCCCCCCACTAGATCCGGTCCCGGATCGGGGGCCCTCAATTCATGCTGTCTTAGGGGCAGCAGCAGGTTTTCTGGCCTGCTTGCCCTTGTTCCAGGACTGGTTAGGTCTCCAGCCTTGTCTGTAGCGAGCAACAGCTCCTTCCTGTTTTGGTGCAGAGGAAGTTGATGCTGCTCCTGTCTTGAAATTACGAAAGGAACGAAAATTAGACTGTCTAGCCTTCGGCTTGGCTCTGTCTTGAGGCAGGGCGTGGCCTTTACCTCCTGTAATGTCAGCGATAATTTCCTTCAAACCGGGCCCGAATAAGGTCTGCCCTTTGAAAGGTATGTTGAGTAACTTAGATTTAGAAGTAACATCAGCTGACCAGGATTTTAGCCACAGTGCTCTGCGTGCCTGAATGGCGAATCCGGAATTCTTAGCCGTAAGTTTAGTTAAATGTACAACGGCATCTGAAACAAATGAATTAGCTAGCTTAATTGTTTTAAGCTTGTTTGAAATTTCCTCTATAGTTATTGAGTCAAGAGTCTCTTCCAGGGACTCGGACCAAAAGGCTGATGCGGCCGTGACAGACGCAATACATGCAAGAGGTTGTAATATAAAACCTTGTTGAACAAACATTTTCTTAAGGTAACCTTCTAATTTTTTATCCATTGGATCAGAAAAAGCACAGCTATCCTCCACCGGGATAGTGGTACGCTTAGCCAGAGTCGAAACCGCTCCCTCCACCTTAGGGATCGTCTGCCATAAGTCCCGTGTGGTGGCGTCTATTGGAAACATTTTTCTAAATACAGGAGGGGGGAAAAGGGCACACCGGGCCTATCCCACTCCTTAGTAATTATCTCTGTAAGCCTCTTAGGTATAGGAAATACGTCAGTACTCGCCGGTACCGCATAGTATCTATCCAGCCTACATAATTTCTCTGGAATTGCAACGGTGTTACAATCATTCAGAGCCGCTAATACCTCCCCTAACAGTACGCGGAGGTTTTCAAGCTTAAACTTAAAATTAGAAATGTCTGAATCCACTCTAATGGGATCAGAACCGTCACCTGCAGATTGAAGCTCTGCGTCCTCATGTTCCGCATACTGTGACCCAGTATCTGACATGGCCCTAGTATTATCAGCGCACTCTGTTCTCACCCCAGAGTGGTCCCACTTCCCTCTAAGTTCTGGCAATTTTGACAAAACCTCAGTCATAACATTAGCCATGTCCTGCAATGTGATTTGTAATGGCCGCCCTGAAGTACCCGGCGTTACAATATCACGCACCCCCCGAGCGGGAGATGCAGGTACTGACACGTGACTTTCCTCTCGTTGTCTGGTGAAAGCTGTTCAATTTGTACAGATTGACTTTTATTTAAAGTAGCATCAATACAATTAGTACATAAATTTCTATTGGGCTCCACTTTGGCTTTAGCACATATAGCACAGAGATATTCCTCTGAGTCAGACATGTTTAACACACTAGTAAATAACCAGCAAACTTGGAAATACTTTTCAATTCACTTTTATAAATAGTATGCAAAAACGCACTGTGCCTTTAAGAAGCACAGAAGGATATGACAGTTGAGTACAATAAAAAAGATAATTTTATGAAAAAAACAAACTCTTTTCTCAGTAAAAATACAATTTTAGCAAAGGATTGCTCCCATTAGTAATAGATAACTAGCCCTTTAATAGCAGAAAAAAGGTACAGAATGTCAAGCACAATCTCACAGGTCTGCTGTGAGTGATTACCTCCCTCAAAATAACTTTTGAAGACCCCTGAGCTCTGTAGAGACGAACCGGATCATGCAGGGAAGAAGAACAGACTTGTGACTGAATTTCTGATGCGTAGTAAAAGCGCCAAATTCAGCCCCTCCCCCTCACACACAACAGTGAGGGAGATCAGTAAACTGTAATAAATCAAACAAAATGCCCGCCAAGTGGATAAAACTAATGCCCAAATAAGTTTTCACCCAGTACCTCAGAAATATAAACGATTTCACATGCCAGCAAAAAACGTTTAACATCAATAAATGTATTTGTCATAAAAAGCCTGCTGCAAGCCGTTTTAACTGCAAAATAGGCTAAACTTTTATGTAAACAGTATTATTTCAGTGAAATGCCATTCCCCAGAATACTGAAGTGAAAATATACATACATGACAGCCTGATACCAGTTGCTACTACTGCATTTAAGGCTGAACTTACTTTATATAGGTATTTGCAGTATTTTCTAGTCAATTCCATTCTCAGAAAATAATATGCTGCTACATACCTCTTTGCAGGTGAACCTGCCCGCTGTCCCCTGATCTGAAGTTTACCTCACTCCTCAGATGGCCGAGAACAGCAACATGATCTTAACTACTCCGGTTAAAATCATACAGAAAAAACTCAGGTAGATTCTTCTTCAAATTCTCCCTGAGAAGGAACAACACACTCCGGTGCTGTTTTAAAATAACAAACTTTTGATTGAAGTTATAAAAACTAAGTAAAATCACCACAGTCCTCTCACACATCCTATCTATTAGTTGGGTGCAAGAGAATGACTGGGTGTGACGTAGAGGGGAGGAGCTATATAGCAGCTCTGCTTGGGTGATCCTCTTGCACTTCCTGTTGGGGAGGAGTTAATATCCCAGAAGTAATGATGACCCGTGGACTGATCACACTTAACAGGAGAAAAAGACTTCTCCCAGAGGGTTTTACTCTGAATCCTATTCTGTACCCAAAGTCTAAGAAGTTTGGACCGAATAGAACCAAACAAATTTCAAAAAAGTCTCAACCTGCCCCTTACCAGCCAAGCTGGAATAAGAACCGCACCTACATGCAAATTTGGGGAGCTGACTTAAAAAATGGCTTAATTGAAAGATGAAAAAAACTTCCAATTATAAACATGTTACTTGGGGAAGAATTCAGGACTCCATTCTTTAGTAAGAACAGAAAACTAATATAAGCTTAAAGTTTTAGTCTTAGAACTCAATCTTGAAGCCCATAGTAACAGTTAAAGAATTGAATCCAATTATGAACCAAATAATTGATTACCTTGGAAAAAAAGAAATATGGATTTTAGAAATCAAATTAGCATTCCAAGATTGAAATCACAAAATTCTTCTAGCTAAAATAGCTAAAGACATAGATTAAACCTCATTTGCGAAAATATTTAATAAAATGACAACACAAATGAAATTATTAGCATGTTGATTAAGTTAAAGGACCAGTCAACACACTGGACTTGCACAACAAATGCAAGTAAACAAGACAATGCAATAGCACTTAGTGTGAACCTCAAATGAGTAGTAGATTTTGTCCTTTTAACAATGCTAAACAAATCATAATCCGATACTTGATCTTAATGTATCCAACCAGAAAGATGAAGCAATTGCAACATCAGCAAAATAAATTACAGGTCTAAGAAAAGTACCTGAAAATAATTTTCCTTAAATAAGATACAACCATGTGAAGGAAAAAAATAAATACTATTTGCTATAAGAATAATAGTATATTTAGCAGGAGTAGAGATAGCCCCATTAACTTGGGGAATCTTTCCTCAAAACTAACTGCCGGCAAAGAATACAATTTAAAAACCTTAAATAAGGACTAAAAGAAAATTCTCAGCCTATTCCATTTCCTAGTATCAGGAACTGGAAAAAAACTCTGAAAAAATCACAGAAGATAAATAAGCAGAATTTAAATGTTAGCTAGTCTTTAAAATCCAAAGAACTAGTTACTTAAATATCCAAAATAATCAACACCTTTTGAACAAAGAACAAATGTACTCTATTTAAAAAATAAAAAAGTAGATTTGTTAGTGTCAATATCTGATGAAGAAAAATTCTGAATGAGAAAAAAACATCATCAGAGAAGGATAATTCAATATGTTGTTGGTCATTTGAAACTTCATCAACTAAAAAAGAAATTTGAAAAAGACCTAAAAATGTATTAGAAGGCGGGATGTCAGACAAAGCCTTTAAAATAGAATCAGAAAAAAATTCTTATAAATTTCTAAGTATATCTTGTACATGAGATGTAAAAAGAATAGCAATATATAAAGCATAAATACTAATGGATTCTGCATGTAAAAGTTTATCATGATAACTTATTACAAACCATAGCTAAAGATAAACATTCATAACATTTAAAATAAATGAACTTAGCTTTGGTAGGACTGATCTCAGTCAACAGGAATCCCTCAGTATGTTCTGATCCAGGAACAGTGAATGGAAAATCTTGTAATATGTAATAGAAAAAAAACAACATATAAAGCAAAATTATCAAATTCCTTAAATGACAGTTTCAGGAATGGGAAAAAATGCAAAACAAACAAGCTTCTAGCAACCAGAAGCAACAAAAAAGTGAGACTTAAATAATGTGAGAAAAAGTGAGTATGACGCCCACATTTTTGGCGCCAAGTATGACACCCACATTATTGGCGCCAAGTACAACGCCCATATTTTTTGGCGCCAAGTATGACGCCACGTCCTCTGACGCCAAAAACGACGCCCACATTTTTTGGCGCAAAAAAATGTCTGAACACACATGCGTAAAAAAAATGACGTAACAACGAACAAACTTCCAGGCGTCAACTACGGAGCCGGAAATGACAAAATTTTGCGCCAAAAAAGTTCGCGCCAAGAATGACGCAATAAATTGAAGCATTTTCTGCCCCCGCGAGCCTAACAACCCACAGGGCAAAAAGTCAATTGAAAGTTTTCAAGGTGAGAAAAAAATATTAATTCATATGCATTATCCCAAATAATGAATGACAGTCTGAATGAAGGAATACTGATTATCCTGAATCATGGCAAATATAAGTTTAAAGACATATATTTAGAACTTTACATATAAAGTGCCCAACCATAGCTTAGAGTGTCATAAATAAAATAAGACTTACTTACCCCAGGACACTCATCTACATATACTAGATAGCCAAACCAGTACTGAAACGAGAATCAGTAGAGGTAATGGTATATAAGAGTATATCGTCGATCTGAAAAGGGAGGTAGGAGAAGAAATCTCTACGACCGATAACAGAGAACCTATTAAATAGATCCCCTAGAGGAAGACCATTGTATTCAAATAGGCAATACTCTCTTCACATCCCTCTGACATTCACTGCACTCTGAGAGGAAAACCGGGCTCCAGCCTGCTGCGAAGCGCATATCAACGTAGAATCTAGCACAAACTTACTTCACCACCTCCATGGGAGGCAAAGTTTGTAAAACTGAATTGTGGGTGTGGTGAGGGGAGTATTTATAGGCATTTTAAGGTTTGGGAAACTTTGCCCCTCCTGGTAGGAATGTATATCCCATACGTCACTAGCTCATGGACTCTTGCTAATTACATGAAAGAAATAGCCCTGGTCCTTAAAGGGCCACTGTAAGTAAATATTTTCTATGCCTGTTACTAACTAACTACCCCAAATACGCTTTTTATCAATAGCATTTCATTAACATATCTCTACCGTATATCAGAAATCTTGTCTGCAAATGTAATTGTTTTCCAAACCCACTCCGTGGGTATCCTTTGCTCTGTACCAATCCGTTTACAATACCTAAGTTTCAAAATGGCGCTTTAAACACAAAGTTATTGGCTTAAGTATTTTGAACATGCAGTGCTGAAAATAGTGGGCAGGATAACGTGACATCATCAGCGAATAAAAGATATAACTTTTAGAACGTTATGAAACTTCGTTTTGGAGAAAATATAGGTCAGTAGGTTTTAATTAATGTTTATTAACTTTAATATGTTAGTTGTTTAGCTTAAAAATTATAACAGAAAGTAATCCTTTAAGGGAAAGACATTGAAAAATGGCCTTGTCCTTAAGGGGTTAATAGATGTCTAGGGTAACAACATTCATATCTTATCATAGTATTTCTGTCAGTCGGTTTCCTATACATCCTTGTTCCAAACCTATCCCCCCTCCTTAAATACCTCAACATCCAGACACTCTATCTTCTGTGTATTCCACTTATCAAGATTTTAAGACTATCCTCATTGCCTCTCCAAACAAAAAAACACATCATCTATGAAGCGCTTGTAACCTCCTCCATATGTTTGAAATACTGGGTGTGAAATAATGTGTGTTTGCTCATAATAATGCATGTAAATATTAGCATAGCTAGGGGCCACATGTGACCCCATAGCAGTGCCAATGCATTGCAGGTAATATTCCTCTCAAATTTAAAGAAATTTTTATGCAGGACAAAATGTAACAACAGTGATATGAATTCTACTGGGGGCATAATCTTTGTCCCCTATTAATATATCCCTTGCTGCCTGTATCCCTTCTTCATGTGGGATACAGGTGTACAGATTTGATACATCCATTGTCACAAATATAAATTTATCATCACATTGTCCGATCACTTTTAGACCTTGTATAAAGTCTGCAAAATCCTTGATAAAAGTTGGTATCTTTTTTACACTAAAGAAAACAGAAATCCCTGTCAAAACTTAGCTCAAGGAACCCTAAAAGAAGAAAAATCCCGGGTTTACTTCAAATATATAGAAACAAAACACAATGAAAGGGGTTCGCTAATGGATGCTGCTAAGCGAGGTAGAATGTTGTATGAATACTAATGGATGCAAAAAGCGTGTATATACTTTATGGATTTATTAATAAACAGAAATATGTTAAAATTCAAGAGCAATAATATCAATAAAAATAAAAAAACACTGGTGGTTCATTGAATATACAAATAATTATGTAGAAATGAAAATGTCCATCAAATTTAAGTTAAGTTGATGTAAGTCATAAAGTGTCCATCTAATTTGATGACCCAAACAAGTTAAGTTTCTTTAAAACCGGTATGTTAAAAACAGAACAAGATGAGGGATCAGCTGTGCAATCCTTAGCTTGTTCACTATTTTATAGACAAGAGTATTTTTGTGGATGTGAGGCAGAATGGTGGTAAGCAGTCAAAATGGCTGGAGAAGAAAAACTTTATGCCAGTTCGTCTTGGCGGTAAAAACTCACCCGAAATACAAACCTTTTTTGTATACAGTTTCTCTGCTTCCTATACGGCTCCTATGGACTCTACGTACCCACCCGATAATGCTTGCAAATCTCTAGCACAGCATTATAGTGTGTACTGCAGCAACATGTTCCGGGTCAGGTGACAGGTCTCTGGCCAGTCAGGAACCTGGATTACTGGGTGGTTAAACGTCAATCACATCAAAATACAAATCTTGCGAATTAATGATATAATGTTGCAGCACTGACTTGCAAGACCACTTTGATGTTGTTACTCCGAAAAAAAGTGAAAGTAGTACAGAGCGCTCTGTGTAGTGGTGTTGAAATCTAGGAGTAAAAACAATCCTAGAACTCAGTCAATTAATGCGTTTCAGCTGACACAGCCTTTCTCAAGATGAGTTAGGATTTTACACTGTCTCCTGCAAGAATCCATCCAGGAGCTTTACAATAGGCTGATTCAAATAATCAATTGCAGAAATAATAGGCCTGCCCGGGGGTGCTTGTAGAGATTTGTGTATCTTGGACAACACATAGAACACTGGTATTTTTTAATACTCTGTTGTTAGATATGATTTATCACTTTCATTTATCAATCCATTGGACAACCCCATCTGTAATATTGTGTCCAATTCTCTTCAATATTCAAAAGTGGTTTCTATTTAAGGGTAAATAATTCTTTGTGTTGTCCAGCTGTCTCAAGATCTAATTTCTGTAGTCCTTATAATTCATAAGGACTACACTTCCTCCCTTATCAGCCGGCTACAGGATAATCTCTTTATTACTCCTCAAGTTATTTACTGCATCCCATTCTGCCTTTGTGAAGTTAACCTTTACTTTAGAAGGCTGCTTTCTATTTGTATCCATATCCTTCTCCACTAATTTTAGGAATGTGGTTATGTTAGAGTTATGTGTGGATCAAACACGCTTACAGATTTATATCCCTTTTTAAACCCACTATCTCCTTTTGTCTTATCTAGATAAGCCTCAGGGTTCTGCCAAATTTATACATGTCGATTTTTTCACGGAACGTATTACCTTTGGATCTAGGCACAAAATTCAGGTTGATGAAAGGTTAGGGTCACTTGTAAAGGATATACCCATATTCTTTTATAGAAAGGGACGTAGTCTAAGAGAGGAGACACTTTTTAACTAGGAAAGGTGGAGTATACCGCTGCCATGAGTGTGTCACATGCGACAATTAAATATTGGGTGACACATTTTACCATAGCCACACAGGAAAGAGATATAGGATAAAGCAGGCTATGAGTTGTGAATCCACATATGTTGTGAATGTAATTAAATAATGTTGTAAAAATGGAGTGTATACTGAAAGAACGGATGGCAGTACACAGATCCAGCATTAGAGAGGCATTGGATTCAAGCAAGACAGATCAGCCTGTAGCACCGCCCAGTTTCTAGTCTGAGATGTAGCCATATTGACCAAATTCCTAAATTAAAGAGGGGTGGAAACAGGAAAAACCTGTTACTTCAAAGGGAGGCCCAATGGATAGTGGAATTAGACACAATAATACCAAGAAGCCTTAACGCAAACCTGTCCCTAACATGCTTTCTATAATATCCTTTCTATCATTACATGTCCAGGATCAAACAATATTTCTGGTGAAGAGGTATTTGAAATGTATATGTATATGTATATATTTAAATGTCTTAAAGATGTAAGCAAGTGGTTGTCTTGAGTGGTCAATACCTGAATATTATGTTCATCCGTACAGAGCGGAGAAAAATGCTATGGAGTAAAGGTAAAAGGTTTACCATTATCTTGCTGTCCAGTAGACGGCGATATGACTCCAGGTTAGAAGAAAAATTACACTGCATGGGAGACACAGCAGGTTCTGGCACCTAACAATCATTATGCAATCAGTGGTGTGTATATAGTGGGAAGAGGGGGGTGAGACAGTTACCTTGAGAAAGGCCCAGGTGTGGGCTGAAACGTCGGATGTACTCACTAAAATAAAGATTGAGTTGAAATTATAGAGCTGAGTCTTCATGAATTGAATATTGATATACAAAGACTTGGCAGATATACCTTTTGGAGTGCCTAATCCATTTGGAACATTATATATATATATATATATATATATATACACACACACACACACTATATATACATATATATATATATATATATATATACACACACACACACACATATAAATACACATATATATGCATAAATATATATACAAGTCCAGTATAAATGGCACACTCCAACATATACAACTCCCTGGAGCACTGCTAAACACTGATACAGAGATCCAGACTATATCCCGAAGATGGCCGGAATCCTCAGAATATACAGCAGGCCTACACAGGTAAGTGGCAAAACATCTGCCTTTTATTAGACAAAAATACGAATTGGCCTGTTGCCAAATGTTTCAGCTCACCAGGAGCTTTCCTCAGTGGAGGCTCAAGTAGACATAAAGTGCATAGCATAAAAAAAATCATCCTTACATACCCTTATGAAGCACAAATTAAACCCACCTGTGTGAATCAATCTCCAGAGCAAACACATCATTTGCACTGTGTCTATAGGCCACGCCCATCACTAGCCGCGCCTATTATTGACGTCATCAGCATCAGACACAGTTACCAAGGCAACCTGTAAACACCACTGGGCACCAATGATCCATACACAATCGTCATGAAGACACGCTCACCGGGGTGTGCACTGCTATCTGTCATAACTCTTATCAGATTAGCCCACAGTATTATGTACAGGATTACGTAAGGCTAACATTATTAAAAACAAAATGAGAGTTCTGTAGACAGAGTCAGAGCAACATATAAACCTACATATTGTGTACTTATATACAAACAAGCTGCATTAGGGTTATGGTATTCGAGCGTTCTAGCTATATAGTGATGCAAGGCATAAGCACATATAACAGACTCTCTTGATATCACACTGAATAAATATTGTGCAATATACTTATAATTCTAGCATCATAATAAAACACTTAAGGAGATTTACACATTGCTGTGTCAAAACCTGATGGAGCCATAACCATCAATATTTGCAACAAATCACATGATTTCATGTCCCAAGAAACAGGTAGAAACATATACCCATATAAACATAAGAGTACTGAGGACTTAGATACCCATAAGATTCCATAATAATAAGCAAATCAAATCTTGATTGTAGTCTTCATCCCCAACAATCTGTTATTGTCTGGCACTAGGTTAACAATAACAGCACTACTATTCAGTCACCTTAGGGACATAGTGTCCAGACAAGTAGTCTTGAGTGTAGTATCCATCCTCATAGTTAAGTTGTAAGAAAACACTCAACTATCAATAGCAGCAAGCATAATCAACACTGCTATTCAATCCCCTTGGGGACACAGTGTCCAGAGCAAAAACCCAGTGTGCTTCCAACTTGAGAGATGAAGCTTTGAAACAACTAAATGATGACAGTGCCAGTCTAAATTAGCATTGAGACCTTTAGGAGTAAGCGTATTAAGAGTATAAATCCACTTGGCCTCCTTTTGCAAAAGGAGGTGACTGTATAGTGACCTATAATTAACACTTAGAGGGGTTTAACATGTAGCCATTTAATAAACAGTCTTTATTATCTAGTTTATGGATTGATATATTGCAGGTACACTAGTTTATGTGTTGTACAGACTAAGTGTCCATCTACCTGCCATATACGATCACCATAAATAACCCCCATTACATGAGCAATTTTAATGTATCTTATACATGCCCCATACTGTGGAGGTTTATATTGTAAATTGTCAACGGACTTGCGCAGTGGTGCAATGGGAACGCCGTGGCAGCTTCCAGTTTCGCGTGGGTGATGGTGGAGGGGTAAGTCTTTTTAACTGTTCTAATGTGGTCCTTATTGTAAGGTCTGAGGACGGAGATAACATCTCCAAAATGTCACCGGATTGTGTATTAAACACTGTATTTTCAATCCCCGGCAAGTGCTTCCTTTATTGCTTGATATATATATATATATATATATATATATATATATATATATTTTTTTTTTTTTTTTTACATACAGAGAGGGTAAAATTATTTGATCCCCTGCTGATTTTGTACGCTTGCCCACTGACAAAGAAATGATCAGACTATAATTTTAATGAAAAGAAAAAAAAAGTTATAAATTGATTTGCATTTTAATGAGTGAAATAAGTATTTCTGGCTCCAAGGTGTCTTTTATACAGGTAACAAGCTGAGATTAGGAGCACTCCCTTAAAGGGAGTGCTCCTAATCTCAGCTTGTTACCTGTATAAAAGACTTCTGTCCACAGAAGCAATCAATCAGATTCCAAACTCTCCACCATGGCCAAGACGAAAGAGATGTCCAAGGATGTCAGGGACAAGATTGTAGACCTACAAAAGGCTGGAATGGGCTACAAGACCATCACCAAGCAGCTTGGTGAGGTGACAACAGATGGTGTGATTATTTGCAAATGGAAGAAACACAAAATAACTGTCAATTTCCCTCAGTCTGGGGCTCCATGCAAGATCTCACCTCATGGAGTTTCAATGATCATGAGAATAGTGATGAATCAGCCCAGAACTACACGGGAGGATCTTGTCAATGATCTCAAGGCAGCTGGGACCATAGTCGGCAAGAAAACAATTGGTAACACACTATGCCGTGAAGGACTGAAATCCTGCAGCGCCCGCAAGGTCCCCCTGCTCAAGTAAGCACATGTACAGGCCCGTCTGTAGTTTGCCAATGAACATCTGAATGATTCAGAGGAGAACTGGGTGAAAAACATAATTTATGTAAGAACTTACCTGATAAATTCATTTCTTTCATATTAGCAAGAGTCCATGAGCTAGTGACGTATGGGATATACATTCCTACCAGGAGGGGCAAAGTTTCCCAAACCTTAAAATGCCTATAAATACACCCCCTCACCACACCCACAAATCAGTTTAACGAATAGCCAAGAAGTGGGGTGATAAGAAAAAAGTGCGAAAGCATATAAAATAAGGAATTGGAATAATTGTGCTTTATACAAAAAAATCATAACCACCACAAAAAGGGTGGGCCTCATGGACTCTTGCTAATATGAAAGAAATTAATTTATCAGGTAAGTTCTTACATAAATTATGTTTTCTTTCATGTAATTAGCAAGAGTCCATGAGCTAGTGACGTATGGGATAATGACTACCCAAGATGTGGATCTTTCCACGCAAGAGTCACTAGAGAGGGAGGGATAAAATAAAGACAGCCAATTCCTGCTGAAAATAATCCACACCCAAAATAAAGTTTAATGAAAACATAAGCAGAAGATTCAAACTGAAACCACTGCCTGACGTACTTTTCTACCAAAAACTGCTTCAGAAGAATAAAACACATCAAAATGGTAGAATTTAGTAAAAGTATGCAAAGAGGACCAAGTTGCTGCTTTGCAAATCTGATCAACCGAAGCTTCATTCCTAAACGCCCAGGAAGTAGAAACTGACCTAGTAGAATGAGCTGTAATCCTTTGAGGCGGAGTTTTACCCGACTCGACATAGGCATGATGAATTAAAGATTTCAACCAAGATGCCAAAGAAATGGCAGAAGCTTTCTGGCTTTTTCTAGAACCAGAAAAGATGAAAAATAGACTAGAAGTCTTTCGGAAAGACTTAGTAGCTTCAACATAATATTACAAAGCTCTAACAACATCCAAAGAATGCAATGATTTCTCCTAGAATTCTTAGGATTAGGACATAATGAAGGAACCACAATTTCTCTACTAATGTTGTTAGAATACAAAACCTTAGGAAAAAAATTCAAAAGAAGTTTGCAACACCGCCTTATCCTGATGAAAAATCAGAAAAGGAGACTCACAAGAAAGAGCAGATAATTCAGAGACTCTTCTGGCAGAAGAGATGGCCAAAAGAAACAAAACTTTCCAAGAAAGAAGTTTAATGTCCAAATGAATGCATGGGTTCAAAAGGAGGAGCTAGAAGAGCCCCCAGAACCAAATTCAAACTCCAAGGAGGAGAAATTGACTGAATGACAGGTTTTATACTAACCAAGTCTTGTACAAAACAATGAATATCAGGAAGATTAGCAATCTTTCTGTGAAAAAGAACAGAAAGGGCAGAGATTTGTCCTGTCAAGGAACTTGCGGACAAACCTTTATCTAAACCATCCTGAAGAAACTGTAAAAAAATTCTCGGAATTCTAAAAGAATGCCAGGAAAAAAGATGAGAAGACACTAAGAAATATAAGTCTTCCAGACTCTATAATATATCTCTCTAGATACAGATTTACGAGCCTGTAACATAGTATTAATCACAGAGTCAGAGAAACCTCTTTGACCAAGAATCAAGCGTTCAATCTCCATACCCTTAAATTTAAAGATTGAGATCCTGATGGAAAAAAGGACCTTGCGACAGAAGGTCTGGTCTTAACGGAAGAGCCCACGGTTGGCAAGAGGCCATCCGAAAAAGAATCCGTCCATGCTGGAGCTACCAGCAGAACAAACGAGCAGTCCTTCAGAATCTTGGAGATTACTCTTGGAAGAAGAACTAGAGGCGGAGAGATATAGGCAGGATGATACTTCCAAGGAAGTGATAATGCATTCACTGCCTCCGCCTGAGGATCCCGGGGTCTGAACAGATACCTGGGAAGTTTCTTGTTTAGATGAGAAACCATCAGATCTATTTCTGGAAGTTCCCACATTTGAACAATCTGAAGAAATACCTCTGGGTGAAAAGACCATTCGCCCGGATACAACGTTTGACGACTGAGATAATCCGCTTCCTAATTGTATAATCCGCTTCCTAATTGTCTATACCTGGGAAATGAACTGCAGAGATTAGACAGGAGCTGGATCCCGCCCAAACCAGAATTCGAGATACTTCTTTCATAGCCAGAGGACTGTGAGTCCCTCCTTGATGATTGATGTATGCCACAGTTGTGACATTGTCTGTCTGAAAACAAATGAACGACTCTCTCTTCAGAAGAGGCCAAGACTGAAGAGCTCTGAAAATTGCATGGAGTTCCAAAATATTGATCGGTAATCTCACCTCCTGAGATTCCCAAACCCCTTGTGCCGTCAGAGACCCCCACACAGCTCCCCAACCTGTAAGACTTGCATCTGTTGAAATTACAGTCCAGGTCGGAAGAACAAAAGAAGCCCCCTGAACTAAACGATGGTGATCTGTCCACCACGTCAGAGAGTGTCGTACAATCGGTTTTAAAGATATTAATTGAGATATCTTAGTGTAATCCCTGCACCATTGGTTCAGCATACAGAGCTGAAGAGGTCGCATGTGAAAATGAGCAAAGGAGATCGCGTCCGATGCAGCAGTCATAAGACCTAAAATTTCCATGCATAAGGCTACCAAAGGGAATGATTGTGACTGAAGGTTTTGACAAGCTGATATCAATGTTAGACTTCTCTTGTCTAACAAAGACAGAGTCATAGACACTGAATCTACCTGGAAACCTAAAAAGGTTACCCTTGTCTGAGGAATCAATGAACTTTTTGGTAAATTGATCCTCCAACCATGATCTTGAAGAAACAACACAAGTCGATTCGTATGAGATTCTGTTAAATGTGAAGACTGAGCAAGTACCAGGATATCGTCCAAATAAGGAAATACCAATACCCTGTTCTCTGAATACAGACAGAAGGGCACTGAGAACCTTTGTAAAAATTCTTGGAGCTGATGCTAAGCCAAACGGTAGAGCCACAAAACTGGTAATGCTTGTCTAAAAAAGAGAATCTCAGAAACTAAAAGTGATCTGGATGAA